>NW_024582630.1:701464-713211 GCF_018398535.1 Haplochromis burtoni
TGGCCACTGCTATTGTGATGTTTACAGAAGTTTTATTTTGAAAGGTCGAACAGGAAACGGAAAATGAACAAGTTAGCGCTGCAGACTGTGTTATCGCTGCAAGCCTGAGAATTAAAGAATGGAACTGAGAATTACTGAAGGTGTGATCATTAATGTTTGAGGCATGCAAACATTACATTGGCGACGAGAGTAAAGGTTACAACCAAAGCAAGACGAAGAAAGTTGCCCTACCCGGAGCTTAAGAGACAAGAACATGGCTGCACACGCTACTCCACTTCCACCCTTCGACACGGAGACCGACCTCGGTTCCGTCGGACCTCGCTGGACGAAATGGCTTCAGAGGTTTGAAAACTACACCACCGCAATGAATATTACTGGAGATGCAAGATTAAGAGCATTATTGCTGCATGTGGCTGGTGAAAAAGTGCATGACGTTTACGACACGTTAGCAACGGATGGCGACAAGTACGCAGATACAAAACAGAAATTGTCAGCGTACTTTGCGCCTAAGAAAAACGTGCAGTATCAGATTTATCTGTTCAGGAAAGCGGTGCAAGAGTCAGGTGAAACGTTGGACAACTATCACACCAGGCTTAGGATTCTAGCCAAAAACTGTGAGTTTGCAGACATGACTGCAGAAATCAAAACACAAATTATCCAAAGCTGTACATCATCACAGCTGCGTAGAAAAGCACTCAGAGAACCTGATTTAACGTTGGATGATCTATTAAATCACGGGCGTGCATGTGAGTTGTCTGAATTGCAAGCTACAGGGATGGAAGCTGACAAGACAGCTGCAGTTAATAAAGTACAGCACAAAACAGGACGTGATACCACGGCTAGAAACAAATGGACACCCTCATGGCAGCCGAATAACCGCTGTCGAAACTGTGGAGGCAGATATCCTCATGAGCAAGGCTGCCCAGCCAAAGACAAAATCTGTAATTCTTGTGGCAAATACAATCATTTTGCAAAGCAATGTCGCTCAAAGAGAAAAGAGACACATTGTGGAAAGAAGTATAAGAAAAATCTGCCACCGCAAACTGTTCATCAAGTAACAGATAGCGCTGCACATGTGGAGACAGGGCACACATCCAGCAGTGATGACGCCTATGTATATGTGGTGAACACAGCTAAACATCCTAAACTCCCACATACTGAAATCAGAGTAATGGGCACCCAGATACCGGTGCTAATCGATTCTGGGGCCACTGCTAACTGCTTAACTGAAGCTACCTACAACAAACTGACACCACGTCCTACTTTGACTTCTACAGACATCAAGATTTACCCATACCACTCATCTACGTCTCTCCCTGTGTGTGGTGCATTCAGGTGCAGTGTGGAAAAACAAGACAAAACAGTTAGGTGTTCCTTCTTTGTCATTAAAGGAGGAGGTTTCAATATTTTGAGTTTTGAAACCTCAAAAGCCTTGGGACTCCTCCATATTGTGACTGCGGTCTCTTCTCAGTCTCAACGTTCTGTTGCAGACAAGCTAGTAGAACAACACCCAGAACTTTTCCAGGGAATTGGAAAACTCAAAGATTTTCAAGTGAAACTGCACATAAACACAGATGTAAAATCAACCTGTCAACCACACAGACGTGTTCCTTTTCATTTACGTCAAAAAGTGGAGGATGAACTTCAGAAATTAGAAGCTGATGACATTATTGAAAAGGTTACAGGACCAACACCGTGGGTTTCACCCATTGTAACACTGCCAAAACCAAAGAATCCGAATGACGTACGGATATGTGTGGACATGAGACAAGCAAACACTGCAATCGAACGAGAACGACACGTCACGCCCACGATTGATGATGTAATCCATGAGCTGAATGGATCTACGGTGTTCTCAAAACTTGATCTCAGGGCAGGATACCACCAACTTGAATTACACCCTGACAGCCGCTACATTACGACGTTCACTACTCATCTGGGACTTCGGCGCTATAAAAGACTGAGCTTTGGAGTCTCTTCTGCAGCTGAAGTGTTCCAAAATGCTATTTATCAGACGCTGCAAGGACTGAACGGAGTCAAAAATCTCAGTGATGACATTATAGTCTTTGGCAGGGACCAGGCTGATCATGACAGCAATCTTACAGCTCTCTTTAAGCGACTATCAGAGTCAGGTCTTACTCTGAATCGAGAGAAGTGTGAATTTAATAAAACGAAACTTGAGTTTTTTGGTTTCATCTTCTCTGCAGGTGGCGTTTCAGCAGATCCTAAAAAGGTTGCAGCAGTTCAACACGCTCCCAACCCAAAAACACCTGCTGACATCAAAAGTCTCCTTGGCATGGCCAATTACTGCTCAAGGTTCATCAGAGACTTCTCATCGATCTCTGAGCCACTGCGCAGGCTCACGCACAAGGACACCCCTTGGACATGGGGTCAAGACCAAGAAACTGCGTTGCAGGCACTCAAGGTCAGTCTCACAAGCGACACGACGATGTCCTACTTCTATCCCAGCAGACAGACTGAACTGATAGTTGATGCTAGTCCAGTAGGACTGGGCGCCATTCTCTGTCAAAAAGATGAAAAGGGGATGAAACACATTATTGCATATGCAAGCAGAGCACTGAGTGATGTGGAAACGAGATACTCGCAGACTGAGAAAGAAGCACTCGCCATTGTGTGGAGTTGCGAACATTTCCATTTGTATGTTTATGGACATCCATTCACACTGGTGACCGATCACAAGGCACTCGAAATCATCTGGAATAACCCAAGATCAAAACCACCTGCCAGAATAGAAAGATGGGGACTGAGACTTCAGCCATATAACTTCAGAGTGGAATACAGAAAAGGTGCTGATAATCCAGCTGACTTTATGTCACGTCATCCAGTGCCAACACAGGAGAATGAAAGTGCTCGTGCATGTAAGGTTGCAGAAGAGTATGTCAATTTCTTCTCTTATCACTCCACCCCAAAAGCCATGACACTTCACGAGATAAAAACAGAGACTCTGAAAGACCAGGTTCTGCAGGAAGTCATCGGTCACATCAGGAACAACACGTGGCATCTAACAGATAAATCCCAGCATGCTGACATTTTGAAATCATTCAAACATGTTCAAAGTGAACTAACAGTAGCCGACTCATCTGACTTCATTCTCAGAGGCACGAGGATAGTCATTCCAACTGTCCTACAAGAAAGAGCAATACAACTGGCACACGAAGGGCACCAGGGTATCGTCAAGACCAAAGCGCTGCTACGTACCAAAGTATGGTTCCCAGAGATCGATCGGAAAGCAGAATCTGCAGTTCAAAACTGTCTGCCGTGCCAAGCTAGCACACCTGTCACACACACTGACCCTCTGCAGATGTCACCATTACCGGAAACGCCCTGGCACAGTGTCAGTGCAGACTTTTATGGACCACTCCCTACGGGGGAATACCTGCTCGTTATCACAGACGAGTATTCTCGCTATCCAGTCGTTGAAAGTGTACGCTCAACATCAGCATCTTCTGTTATCCCAGTAATTGACAAAGTGTTCTCCATGTTTGGGATCCCAAGGACAGTAAAAACTGACAATGGTCCTCCTTTTAACAGTGAGGCTTTCTCACAGTTTGCAGACTACCTAGGATTCCATCATCGCAAAATCACACCTTGTTGGCCTCAGGCGAATGCCATTGCTGAGAGATTCATGAGAACCCTAGGTAAAGCACTGAGAGTTGCCGAGACGCAGGGCACACCATGGAAACAGCAACTAAACATCTTTCTTCGTGAGTACAGATCTACACCTCATAGCACAACAGCGAGCTCACCAGCTGAAATACTGTTTCAACGCCAGCTATACACCAAGCTCCCTTTCGTTAACACCACTCCACGGAAGTGTTCAGATGCTGAAGTGAGAGCAAGGGATGATAGTGCAAAGATCAAGATGAAGGTGATCGCAGATGCAACTCGTCACGCCAGACCACACTCACTAAGTCCGGGTGACACAGTGCTGCATCGCCAACCCAAGCACAACAAATTATCCACACCATACAATGCAAAACCCTACAAAGTGACTAAGGTTAAGGGTTCTGAAATTACAGCTACACGGGATGGACACTCAATTGTCAGGAATGCCTCATTCTTCAAGAAAATCAGACATGGACTTGAAGATGCCCCACCTGGACGGCATGTCGACCCCGCCTTAACAGACAAGCCCAGATACCCAGTCAGATCAAACAGACGCGCACCTATGCATCTGTCTGATTACATCAGATCTAAGACTTGAATATCTGAGTGACCAGTTAAAGGTTATGCTGCGTGTAACATGTTTGTTGTTCCTGAATCTAACACTGTAACCAGTATTATAGTGTTGAATGTTGATAGTGTTTAGTCACAGATCTGCGCAAACGCAGTGCTGTTTAAGTGATGTTTAGGTGTGGAGAAACTCAAGTAATAAGAACGTTCAGTAATTTTATTAGGTGTCGTTGTCATAGGTTCAGATTAATAATTCACCTCGCTGAATACCTAAGTTTGTTTAAAAAAAAAAAAAGGAGGTGATTGTGATGTTTACAGAAGTTTTATTTTGAAAGGTCGAACAGGAAACGGAAAATGAACAAGTTAGCGCTGCAGACTGTGTTATCACTGCAAGCCTGAGAATTAAAGAATGGAACTGAGAATTACTGAGGGTGTGATCATTAATGTTTGAGGCATGCAAACATTACAGCTATTAACTTAGTGCTCAATATTTCTACCAACATGGTACAAAAGTACTGAGGCATAATTTTAACATGCACAAACAATTAGAACCAGTATCATGCCAGTTAACTGCCAAAAGAAATAACGCTTACAGGTTCATTGACGCACAAAGAAAACTTACATTAAAACTTAATGTACATGAGAGAAAATCTATTTATGATCCTGGTAATAAACTGGCCCGGAACTGTACGATTAAAGACTGATTAAAAATATTCCATATTTGTATTTTAAGAAGCTATTCTGCATGTAAACCACTGTATAACAACCACTTCTTCATTTCAGTGTGTGAGTTTAGAGGCTTTCATCTGTTTATGCATGTTGACCATGTCCAGTTGAAGGAAGACAGTCTAATATTTCTTTTATATTTTCTAACCACAGAAGACCCTTTTATCAAAGACTACATCCTGAACAACTGATGGAGACTAACTGGAAAACAGTATGTGTCATGTTGATGTGATTTAAGAAGCGAGAGAAGAAGCGATGAGTTTAAGTGCAGCAGCGAGTGGATTGGTCCTCTTCCTTCTCTCTCTAACAGGTTTATGTGTACCTGGTTTTCACACATTCAGTATCTGCAGGAGTTACTTTTTAATGTAAAATTACAATACATAAGGGATTTATTTTTGTAGACCCAGTACATCTCTCCCTATATCTCTATATACATCTATATATCTACATCTATCGGTAGATATAAATAGGTTGTACCTAACTGGACAATTTCTATAATAATTTAATATGTGGAAAGCTGATCTTTATCTATTAATGTTCTGAAGACAGACATTTCAGACATTTGGCTGAGAACAACAGTTGTTAAATATTTTGTAAAACAGAAATGAAGCACAACTTCATTTTTTCTATTGTGATGAAGTGCGCTTGGTCTAAATCCGAATGTCAGAATCAGAATTTCTCTCTGCATGTAGTTCAACTACAAATAAAACTGTTTATTGTTGTTGTAATGAGTCTGACTGCGTTCTGATGTGTTCTGTGTTACAGTGGTACAGAGTCAGAATGATTATGCAGTGACTTACACTTCTACTCAGATCTGTGCTGTAAAAGGATCAACAGTGGACATAGGCTGCTCCTTCAAACACCTTCAAGAGTAAATGCGTTAAAAAGAGTTTGGTTCACTAAAGGGAACAATTATAATCCTGAAGATCTGAAAACAGACCCAGTATATGCAGGTCGAGTGTCGTACAGTTCTCACTGGAAGAGCTACACTCTGACAATCAGAGACCTGAGAGAGAGCGACTCAGCTGTGTACAAGTTCAGGTTTGAAACAGACCAGAAAAATTTTACTGTTTTACCTGGAGTCACTCTGACTGTCACAGGTAACATTTTAATTTACACATCAGTCAGAAATTGTTATGAACATGACTGTGTGTGTTTGGATCTGGATAATAGATGTCTAAGTTTCTGTTCTGATTTTATTTCTTCACATATTCAGCTCTTCAGGTACACGTGGAGACATCATCATATTCCAACTGGGCAACACTGACTTGTCAGAGCAGTTGTCAACTACACAATCATTCCTCCTACATCTGGTACAAAAATGGACACAAGATTTCTAGTAGAAACCAGTATCGGTATTCAGCCAATCTGAATCCTTCAGATAGCTACTCCTGTGCTGTAAGAGGTCATGAAGATTTCTCCTCTCCTTCAGTGTGTGAGTTTATTTCAGTTACATAAAACCATCTCATAGAGTCATTACATACATCTGAATAAAAATAGTCAAACTCACAGTAACTACTTTCTAAATCTGACTTCAATATAATTTTATGTTTCAGGTGTCCGAGGTGATTCATGCAACAGAGTGAATTACAGTAACAGGTAATCTGATGAACACACACTGATGGATATTTAGTCAGCTTAACATGTTCTGTGCTTTTTAATGATATATTTTCTAAAGTTTTTGTGAGATTTCATGTTTAGACATCAAGATAATTACTATTTTTCCCCACTAATTCATTGTTTTAGATCTGAAAATTGAAATCCCTAATCTGTCTCAGTGTGAGAGTGACTGACATTTTATTTATTGTTTCTTGTCCACTGTTCAAGATGTTCAGGTCAGTGTGTCGACTGGACGACAGTTGGATTGTGTCACCAGGTGCAATCATTATGTTTCATCTTATGTCTGGTACAAAAATGGACAACAAGTGAATGGAGCCAGCTCTTCTTCTTATGAAGCTCAATATGACACTTTATACAGCTACTCATATCAAATGTCATATGGCAATAAAAACAGCTACTCATGTGCTTTAAAAGGATTTGAGGATTTTCACTCTCCATTAGTTCATATTTAAATAAAAACAGTAAATTTCACTGTAACTATTTCCCAAATCTGACTTCAAAATCATTTTATGTTTCAGGTGTCCGAGGTGATTCATGCTACAGAGTGAATTACAGTAACAGAAGAATCTGTGCAGTCAAAGGATCATCAGTGGACATTTCTTGTACTTACAACAGTTATGAAAGTCCAATCCAATCAAAGTCCTGGTTCCGTTCTGGTCGTGGATCTGAGGATCTCACAGAAGACTCCCAGTATGTAGGTCGTGTTGAGGTGACTGAAACAGAGCGAGGACGCTCCACTCTGAGAATCAGAGACCTGACAGAGAGTGATTCAGCCGAGTATCACTTCAAATTCAAAACACAAAGATTTTGAATGGAAGAGTAGTTTACCTGGAACAACTCTGACTGTCACAGGTACTGATCAATACACACTGAATATTTCATTCAGCTCAGTTGTTCAGTTGTGGTAATGGGTGTATTTATTGTTTTGAGTATTTAATGTCTGATGTCTGCTGTGTTGTCATATTCAGATCTGCAGGTGAAGGTGAGCAGAATAATATCAGTCCATGAGTCTCAGACTGAGGCAGAGCTGAAGTGTGAAAGCAGCTGCAGTCCAGCTGGTCGTCTTTCTTTTGTCTGGTTCAAAAACAATCAGTTTATGGTTGAACAAAGTTCTTATCAAGATCTGTTCAATCCTGGAGACATCATCTCCTGTGCTTTCAAAGGACATGAAGATTATCGCTCAGATCCTGTGTGTAAGTTTACTTCACTGTGTTATGCGATGATCATGAACAATTTTGTGTTTTCAGATCTTCAGCTTTCTTTTTTCACCAAAATGTTGTTTAAGATGTGCAGTGGAATTCAAGATACTATAATGTATTTTAAATTCTTTTAGTGTTTTACTGTACAACCAGTTTAAAGGTGAATTGAGCCAGGTTCATGAATCTGAGTCCGATACTGAGGTAAAGTCCAAAATAACAGTCTTTGTGCTGAAGAGTGGTTTGATCCTGATCAGAGAACATGAAAGATCAGTTCCTATCATCACCTGTAGACTGCCATGTGGCGACGGAAGCAAATAATTTAATGAAAGACAGCAGTACCCTGAACAACATGTGTAAGATTTAACAAGAATATCTACTTAAAGACTTACCTTAGAGTGTGTAATAAGCAGAGATGTGTGAATTGTGAAGAACAGGTGTACATCAGCTGTTTCTGACTGTCTACAAAGGTCTGTCCATGAAAAGAAGCATGAACTTAATATAATGAGGATAACAGATCTGAGCAGTAATTAAAAGCTTGTCAGTCCCCACAACTGAGGGTGTGACGGACTGAAAAGATACTGAGGGAAATGTGTTGACAACAGCTTTAGATAAGAAATAGAAATAATTTGAACAGTAAGGATAAAAGTCTATGTCAGGTTGGCCACCATAGGCGAAACGCGACCGGGACTCCAGATGATCTCTCCTTTGATAGTTTCTATTGCACTAGAATAGAAAAATAAGTGATCCAAAAATAAATGTAAATAAAATTAGGTAGGATAATGTGAAGTTCTTTAAGTATTACTAAAGTATTTAGTTTTGAATGTTATCAAAAACATACAGAAAGCTCTCTCTCTCCATCAGGTAAACACTCGTGCTGATTATGAGAACGTCTCAGCCTCACAGGGCATCACTGCAGACGACACTGAAGAGCAGGAAGAGCTGCAGTGAAGTCCAGTCATGTTAGAGACTTGCGTATAAAAGAAACAGACTGAAACTCATGTTGTTTAGATGGTGTTTAATCAGACGTTAGAAAGAGAAAAGTTAAGGAGCACGGTCTCTGCCTCTGTGGAGGATTTTTTCATGGACTGTGCTGTTTGGCTGAGGATCAAATGCAGTATTCATAGATGAGGCTAAACTTAAACATCAGCTTTATTTCTGAAACTTCCTGAAAACTTTTTAATTTAAATTTTTTGATTTAGTGAAATTATTTAATATCCTGAACTAGTTTTGGTGTGAAGCACTGTAACTCAGCAGTTTCCACACTGCTTGGTGGTAAAATATGAACACGTGTTGATTCCTGCTTTATTTTATCATTCAGATAAATACTGCTGACGTATGCTGCTGGTGTTTTCATTCCTGAGAATAATTATGTAAAGGGATGAGCTGACTGAGAAATTGTTTGTGGTCTGTCTTTGGTATTAATGTAAACACATTTTATTATTTGTCAAGTAGCCAAGACAAATGTTTCCATCCTGCATGAGCCTTGATTAGGAAGAGCTAAAGGAACAACAGCTAAAGGACACACAGACCTCCTTCTTCCCTAAGAGCACCTGGCTGCAGCCACTGTGGAGCTCCACAGCAAGCGGAAACACGTGACCTTCACCAAACCCTTCTCCTCTTCCCGGCCACCTCCTTCAGTGTATCCATCTGTCGTTCTGTCCTTACAGTGGGAAATGGCCGAAATACCTGACCCATGAGGCATCCTTGTCAGATGCCTAAAGTACCTAAACTGCCTCCTTTCAAGGTGGAGGAGCAGCGGCTCTACTCAGACTCTCTCTCGGAGGAATAAATTCATCACTGTATCTCTAAAGGAGAGGCCAGCCACCCGTCCATGAGTACTCTGCTGTTAAATTTAACAGCTGCAGCACAGCCCTCAGTTCAGGAGCATCTCACATAGAAATATTACAAATTCTTTTTGACATTTTCTGATTTTCTTATAACATGTGTCTGTGTATTAATGGCAATGATATCATCTCCTCTCTTTTTCTGTCTACAAAAATAAAAAGTTCATAATTCATCTGCATTGCACTCCAAAGTCAACAAAACCTGGCTCATATTATTACTTGAATCTGCCGTACTGTCATGCTGTGCATATCCTACAGTCTACTGTTTACAAATCTACTCACTTCTCTTGCTGAGGAGAATAAACTTGGACCACCACCACCTGCAGGTGTGGAGGATAATGCACCAAGACCTCCTGTGTTGTGTCTCAGCGTGGCACTGCAGATAAGAAATCATTACAGTGAGTATTTAAACCTGCCCAGTGAATCACAGGTATCGCACAAAACTCAGTCATCTAGATCTGCAGAACAAAAACAAAACACCCTGCTGACCTGTCCATTTTTGATTATATATTTGCAGCCTGGATTCACTCGAATGTGGAAAGAGAATTTATCCCAACATTGAAAGAGCAAAGAAGAACTGCAGCCAACAAAGTTTTCTAAAAGCTTTCCTAATCAATCAATCAATCAATCAATCAATCAAGAAAACCACGCACGTATTAAATAGGATATGCCAGTCTTCAAAAGTCAGCAAAAGATGACTGACAAAAGATGCATTGCACATGTAATGCACATGTCATGCAGTGACCACTATTGGCCAAAGCAGACAAAGCAACCTCATTAGTTAACTCAATTACTTTTTTTATTTTTTATTTTACCTTTATTTATACAGGTAGCTCAATCGAGACTCAGTAAGTCATTTACAAGGGAGACCCGCTTCAGACAAACATGTTACAATTACAACAATAAAATAACAAGAAATTAAAAATTGTCACAGTCATATCAAAACCAGGAGCACGTTCCCAGTGATGATGTCACCAGGTCGGTTGTACGTCTTTTTTAAGTCTGCAAGTGAAATCAATTAAGAGAGGATTTCCTTAGAGGAGAGAAGTTATGACGATTCTATGAAGGGAATAGTCAAATAGTCCATACATATTATTTTATTTATTTGTTTTTGTTATGAAATTATTAACTTTATCACCATAAAATACTGTTTGCTTCACAAGGTACTTATAAACGTGTTTGTTTTCTAGCATTAGTTTTGTTTGTTTCTGACACCAAAGACTATAATTCAGTCAGCCTCTGACCCCGCCTCCCCCTCCTTATTTCATGATTTGGTTTGGTCCATGTGCACGCGCTCTTAGCGATACAGAGATAGCGCTGCAGTAGGATGTCTCTGTTATCAGTAAAGTCTGAGTTTCGAAAAAGAAAAAAGAGACAGGCAGAAATTAACTTGATGGACTTTCCTAGTTTTAGTCAGCTTGCTTCATTTCTGACAGAAAATAATGTGTTTGTTGTTTTAGCCAACTTGTAATTGGAGGCAAAACCTTTGTACATAAGCAGGTGAGTTCTTTTATGCCAAAATGTGTCTAATCACCTCTTGGGAGCCCGTTAGGAATTTTTATCATCATAGCCTACATAAAGAGAGAAGTACTGTTACAGGTGATCAGAGTTTTCAGTGAGCTAAATCAGATTAAAACCTTTGCTTTATAGGTCTCAGGACAGACATATTAGTTTGCTATACTTTGCTTGAAAGCTGATATTCAAAGGATTATTCACGTTTGCCAATATGTAGTATTATAAATACAAATGTTCAAGCAGTAAAAAATACTTAAAATACTAGAATTTTAGAAAATATTAAAATGTAAAAAGTGGTTTCTACATATCTCATCAGTCTTGCACAACATTATAAAATCTATTTATATTATCTATTTAATCTATTTATGAGAATATTGATCCAGGTCTGCACAGTGTTATATTTTCAGAGCTGGCATGGTTTACAGTATTAATGTGGTGGGGCCTAAAGTTTTATATATATTTATTTTTGCATGGGACACCAAATCTGTGCTTACACCACTGCAGCCAAACCAGCATTTCGTGCTCTATATGTAGCAATTACATACCAAAGACCATAATAGGTTGGTGTGTAGTATAAAATATGACATATTATACCAAGACTGGAAAAACTTGAAATGTACCACATTTAAAACCAGGAAGTTACAAAAAA
>NW_024582630.1:713231-718713 GCF_018398535.1 Haplochromis burtoni
GCACAGTGTTATATTTTCAGAGCTGGCATGGTTTACAGTATTAATGTGGTGGGGCCTAAAGTTTTATATATATTTATTTTTGCATGGGACACCAAATCTGTGCTTACACCACTGCAGCCAAACCAGCATTTCGTGCTCTATATGTAGCAATTACATACCAAAGACCATAATAGGTTGGTGTGTAGTATAAAATATGACATATTATACCAAGACTGGAAAAACTTGAAATGTACCACATTTAAAACCAGGAAGTTACAAAAAACTGTTTAACACTGATCGGTATCAGTGCCTGATCGACAAAGCACGGGTGGATATGACTACATATTTCCATTAATTACAAAAGATGCATTAATAAGTCTAAATGTTTTTAGATAAATACTTAGTAATTATCTAATACAAAATTATATTTAAAGTCTTGTTCAGCCCCACTTGTCACATAATAAATCTGTAATAGAACAGGGCTGCAGCCCAAAAATCACACCCTTACTTACATTCTTTCTTTGCCATTTTTCTGGAAAATATATGGGTTAAAAATTTAAAAAGGAAAATAAATAAGAGTAATTTGTAACTTAAAAACAGTACATCACAAGACAATCCTTTAAAACCTGGGCCACCTTTGCAAAACCGGCATGCAGTTATATGCATAATGGGTTGCATACAGTTGTACACTCAGAAATGTAGCCACATGTATGATAGTGCAAAAATATCTGTCTTAGATGGCATAGTGTAAAAAACAGGATTAAATATGGATTTCTTTTCCAGTTTTTGAATCAGATCATGATTTTAAAACTACTGTAGATACAATGCTTTTATCAGCCCATCTGCTCCAAAATTAGTATCTTCAGTTATCTTGCCAAGATGTGAAGAAATAGAACCCTTCTTAGTCTCGAAGTATTTGAATCTTTCAGGCCGCACACCATATATATTTATTTTGACATCCATGGTATTTTGTAATATTAGAAATGTGATACTAGTTTCAATGTAAACACTCTGGACATGAGACAAGAGCTGGAAATTCAAATTGCTTTCATTAAATACATTGTGTATTTCAGTATGTGAACTACTGCAGGTTGCTTTTGTCGTCGGACTCTTAGAGGTGATTACAGGAAAGCTCACTCAGCACTGTTAAGCTACAGCTATCATTTTAACAGAAAGGCTACCAGACCTCTTCAGCTGTATTTCCCTCACCTGTTCTTTTTATCTAAGAGATATTTTGTGGTAAAGATTTCCTCTCAGCTCTCTTTAAACCCGCATTAAATCTGCAGCTTTACAGTAAATCTGTTCATGGTGTTGTTAACACATTTTGCGGTAATTGTATGAGCAAAGAGTGATTGAAATACAGTGCCTTTTTTAAGGCACTGAAAAGTAAAGTTTTTCACCTCATAACCAAAAACTTGTGTTTTTTTATTTATTTAGACTTTGTGTGATAGACCAACACAAAGTAGCACATACATGTGAAGTGGTATGACATTGTCTTGCTGGAGGGTGAATCTTCCTCCCAGTCTCAAGTGCTTTACAGCCTCCAGCGGGTTTTCTTCCAGGATTGCCCAGTATTTAGCTCCATCCATCTTTCCATCAACTCTGACCAGCTTCCCTGTCGCTGCTGAAGAAAAGCGTCCCCACAGCATGATGCTGCCACCACCATGTTTCACAGTGGGATGGTGTGTTCAGGGCGATGAGCAGTGTTACTTTTCTGCCACACATAGCGTTTTGCATTTAGGGCCAAAAGTTCAACTTAGGCTCGTCTTAACACAGCACCTTCTTCCACATGTTTGCTGTGTCCCCTACATGGCTGCTGGCAAACTGCAAACAGGACTTTATATGCCTGTCTGTCAACAATGGCTTTGTTCCTGCCGCTCTTCCATATAGTCCAGATTTGTGGAGGACACGACTTACAGTTGACATGTGGACACATTCTCCCACCTGAGCTGTGGATTTCTCCTCCAGAGTGACCATGAGCCTCTCTGACCAGTGCTGTCCTTGCTCGGTCTGTCAGTTTAGGTGGACGGCCATGTCTTGGTAGGTTTGCAGTTGTAGCGTACTTTATCCATTTTTGGATGATGGAACAGTACTCCTTCAGATGTTCAGATCTTGATTCCACTGGATTTTACTTAAGGTGTATCAGAATTCAAGAGCATGAATACAAATACACGCCACACTTTTCAGATTTCTATTTACTTAAAATTTTGAAAACTATGTATCGTTTTCATACCAGTTCACAATTATGTGCTACTTTGTGTTGGTTTGTCACAGAAACTCTCAATAAAAACATTGAAGTTTTTGGTTGTAAGGTGACAAAATGTTAAAGTTGAAGGGGTATGAATACTTTTTCAAGGCACTATATGCCAAATTTGTCTGTTAAGAAGTTAATCTTACATGTAAACCACTGTATAAGGAGCACTTCTTCACTTCATTAGGGTTCGAGTGGAGGTTTACCAGATTTCATCTGTTTACGCATGTTGAGCATGTACTGCGGAAGGAAGACAGTCTAATATCACTTTTATATTTTCCAACCACAGAAGACGCTGCCATCAAAGACTACATCCTCAGTGTCTGATGAAGACTAGCTGGCACACAGTATTTGTCATGTTGGTGTGAATTAAGAAATGAGAGGAGCAGCTATGAGTTTAAGTGCAGCAGCCAGTGGATTTGTTCTCTTCCTTCTCTCACTAACAGGTATTGTGTACCCTTATATTTGATTTATATCTGCAGTTACACCTCGACACCAGAGCTGTTTCTGGCTGTCACACATCCACCATCTGCAGGAATTACATATACATGTTTGCATTTGATTTGTACTTACAGTTTTCATATATTTAAATATTTTTTGTAAATAAATACAGATGCTGTGTGATGTGTACAAACACCGCAGATATTATATATACATGCATTTAGAAAAAGACAGAGTGGTTTCCACTTTTCACATTCTCAGCAACTTCACCATGACACTTAACATTATAAAGCTACAGTATGTCTCTATTATACAGGATAAAAAGAAGAAACAACTGATGCATTAATTGTTATAATTTACTTTTTATAATATTTATTTAAGTATAGTAATGTTTTTTGACATACTGTAGTTACTTTAGTGTTACATCATATATCACTGAATTACAGGGAGAAAAATTCTAAAGATTAACAGAATTTTCTGTTATACTTTGTTGTCAAGTAGTATAAATGGATCATTTAGATAACAGATAATTTAAAATGTGTAAATCTATTTATATTCTAAGATAATCGTTTCACACATTTGGCTGAGAAAAACAGTTGTTAAATATTTTTTATAATAGAAATGAAGCACAACATTTTTTCAATTGTGTGAAGTTCTCCCTATATGCAGCGGGTAAAATAAGTATTGAACACGACACAAATTTTCTAAATAAATATATTTCTAAAGGTGCTATTGAGATCAAATTCGGCAACAACCCATTCAATCAAAACATGCAAAGAAATTAAACCACAGATGTTCAGAAATTATGTGTAATAAGGAGAAATAACACTGGGAAAAATTATTAAACATGCTTACTGACATATTTAATGCCTCGAAGACAATTCTCATGATTTTACTTTGAATAACACAATATCGATTTATTAAATCTTGAATCAATTTTTAAATATAAATGTATTTTGCCAGAAATGCCAGAACTGTTAACTGTTAACACCAAACTGTTAAAAAGCAGGTAAACTGATTCCACAGAAAGATGTAAACACAGAGCGCAGATCGGTCACTCGACAGTATGTACCTGTGCATGTCATCGGGTGCTGAAAGCCGATATCTCACAGACTGTGAAGCTGCAGGTTTCGTCACACCAAAATTCACTGGCAGCAAAAGAAGATCCAAACTACGTATCACATTAGAGAAACATCGTCATTAATTCCCTCTTACCTTTGCTGTTTTGCTCCCAGCACGATAAAAATCACACTTCCTGCACAGCTCTCTCTCTCTCTCTCTCTCTCTCTCTCAGTGTACTTAAAGACCAGTTTCCCATCTCAAGTATCAGCATTATTCGCTTGCTTATTATACGCCAGTCTGCCCTTGTTTACAGTGCTGTCGGCCGCTGTTTTTAAATTTTATTTATTTGTTTTTTCCAAAAATGACCGTCGGTAAGAAAGCCCGATTTCTGCTGTTCAATACCAAAGAAATTTAAGCTTTTACAAATGATGCCAAATTGCAAAATCCTTAGCTGTGTCTCTAATAAAACCTTTGTAACTTTGCTCTGCTTCACTTCAGCAGCATCAGGTAATGTTCATACAGTTCATACACTTTTCAGTTATTTGTTTGTAAAACATGTTTGGAATCATGTATGATTTTCGTTCCACTTCTCACGTGTAAACCACTTTGTGTTGGTCTTTCACCTGGAATTCCAATAAAATTGATTCATGTTTGTGGCTGTAATGTGACAAAATGTGGAAAAGTTCAAGGGGGCCGAATACTTTTGCAAGCCACTCTATGTTGGTTCATGATTTTCTTCATTTTTTAATCCACTGTATTAAAGGTTATGTGCTATAAAGCCATAACCAGGAAGAAGCCAGGTGAGGAAAATCTCCTTCATATTTTTCTGTTTTACCCTCAGTTACTTTGACTGCATCGCTGCTGTGATGCTTCCACCTCTGATGCAGTCTCACAATTGTCAGCTTTGTTTTTATACATGTCAACTAAATAATACATGTGTATATATATACACACACACACACTGATAAATGATCAGAACTAGGGCTGGGTATCGTCACTGATTTCTAGAATCGATTCGATTCCGATTCAATTCAATGTGAATCTGGGAAATTTAGCCTCAGACAGTCAGAAATATTATAATTCACATTTACATATTTTTGTATCTATAAAAAGGAAGCTGACACTCGCAAGACTTTATCAAAGGTGTAAGCATCACAGCAGATGCCTTTGTGTCAAAGCAGCTGAAGATAAAACAGAAAAATATGAAGGTGATTTTCCTGGCCCGGGATTTTATAAAAATATTCTGCAGTACATCAAAAACAAAAGAAAACCATTAATCAACTTAAGCACATTACCTCTGAAGTTACAGCGGTTTTATTAGAGACACGGCTAAGCGTTTTGCATTTTGCATAATTTTAAAAAGTTTAAATTTGTTCAGTAGCCTATTGAACAGCAGAAATGAGGTTTTCTTTTCGGACGTAATTAAAGGGAAAAAAACAGCGGCCAACGGCGCTGTAAACAACAGTAGACTTGTGCATAACAAGCAAGCGAATAATGCAGAAAACAGATTTTTAGACGGGAAACTGTTCTTGAAGTGTACTGTGTGTGTGTGTGTGTGTGAGAGAGAGAAAGAGAGCTGTGCATGACGTGTGATTTTCTCGTGGTGGGAGCAAAACAGCAAAAGTCAGAGTGAATCCATGATGATGTTTATGTGAAGTGTAGTTTGGATCTTCTTTTGCTGCTGGTTCAGTCAATATTGTTTGGAGAGAGATCAAACTAACAGCTTTAGAATCAGCGCAAAAAGGGCGT
>NW_024582630.1:718733-724236 GCF_018398535.1 Haplochromis burtoni
TAATAGGTTGGTGTGTAGTATAAAATATGACATATTATACCAAGACTGGAAAAACTTGAAATGTACCACATTTAAAACCAGGAAGTTACAAAAAATTCAACTGTTTAACACTGATCGGTATCAGTGCCTGATCGACAAAGCACGGGTAGATATGACTACATATTTCCATTAATATGGTGCTTAGCTATTTTACGCTGGCATGCAAGACCCGTTTTGCTGCAACCCAGTCTGTGTTAAATGGTTGTTAATAATTAAGAACAAACAAACCAACATTACCTGACAAAAACAGAAAAGCTTTTGTTATGAAAGGTCAGCAAATAAGATCTAGGTGCCCCGTTTCACAATTATATTGCTTCATTAAGGTTTATAAAAAAATAAATTACTTTGAAACTGTGGGCTGGTCAAGGAAAAGCAAGATCCTCTTTGGACCAAGATTATATTTAGGCACTAGTTACACACACATGGGTTTGAATAAAGGCTGACTGCCAGCATCTGTTTAACTGGTTAGATTCTGTACTGTAGGCTACAGTCAGCCACACAAAGATGATACTACTTATTGTAATTCATTTTTTTCTATAGAAAAATATAAAACGAAACTTGTCTCAGTTTAGAACAAAAAGAGTTTTAAATACCACAAGGAGTAATTTGAAGCTTAAACAGGAGGACAACCACCAACATCACCGGATTAAAGCACTGATACAACTGTGAGGAGTGTGACTGATTTACTCAAGAATTTTACTGTAATTCTATCTCATACCACTTTTAGCTTTTATGTCACTGTATTTTGGATGAAAATACTGTACTTATTCCAGATTATTTGAAAGCTTTAGCTGTCTGTTATTTACAGATAATGGCATCATTATCAGTCAGGCTATTCAGCAATATATAAGTACTGTTAAATCACCGAGTTCTTTAGATTCCTCAGAGGCATCCGATGGAAGACAAAACACTGCCGCGGATCTCAAAATGGTGGTGTGCCCCTACCAGTTTTATTGCAGGGCGTTCCACTCTAGTCTAAACAAAGGTGTTTCACAGGCATTCAGTAGTTTTATTGCACAGCATACTCATAGGTTATTGTGTATTGGATGCAAAAACATCTTTTCTCAGCCCTGGTGAGGCTGTGTCCTTGCCAAAACCAGAAAACAGTTCCCTGTTATGTCTATTTTGCAGCCAAGCGTAGGCGAGTCTCTCCTGCACGTGTGAGAGAGTCTCCTATATTCTATCACCAAAGGACACATAGTCTAATGCCTTTATTTTTCAGGGCTGTGTCCACTTAATACTATACTGTATAACTTTATAACACTTATTAGTAAAAAGCATAGCATTATTGAGGCACTGCAAATTATTCCAAACAGTCCCAACAATCCCAACAATATGCAAAACATGAAAAGGATAAATTATATAATACTTATTTAATACTGTATATAATAAAAAATGCTGTTCTATACGAGTGCTATATGAGTATAGTAAATGTATTTTGATTACAAAAGATGCATTAATAAGTCTAAATGTTTTTTTATACTTTGGAAAGTAATTATCTAATACAAAATTATATTTAAAGTCTTGTTCAGCCCCATTTGTCACATAATAAATCTGTAATAGAACAGGGCTGCAGCTGAAAAATCACACCCTTACTTACATTCTTTCTTTGCCATTTTTCTGGAAAATATATGGGTTAAAAATTAAAAAAGGAAACTAAATAACAGTAATTTGTACTTTAAAAACAAGACAATCCTTGAAAACCTGGGTCACCTTTGCAAAACCAGCATGCAGCTATATGCATAATGGGTTGCATATAGTTGTACACTCAGAAATGTAGCCACATGTATGATAGTGCAAAAATATCTGTCTTAGATGACATAGTGTAAAAAACAGGATTGAATTTGCATTTCCTTTCCAGTTTTTGAATTAGATCATGATTTTAAAACTACTGTAGGTACACAAGCTGAAGTCTGACAAATCTGCCCATATGCTCCAAAATCAGCATCTTCAGTTATCCTGCCAAGATGCCAAAATGTGGTTGTATATATGTGGTTGTACATTAAACTTTTTGTTTTGGTGTTAAATAGAACCCTTCTTAGACTTGAAGTATTTGAATCCTTCAGGCCTCCCACTGTATATATTTATTTTGACATCCATGGTATCTTGTAATATTAGAAATGTGATACTAGTTTCAATGTAAACACTCTGGACATGAGACAAGTCGGGACAACTGGAAATTCAAATTGCTTTCATGAAGTACATTGTCGTTGGACTCTTAGAGGTGATTACAGGAGACCTTTACAGTAAATCTGTTCATGGTGTTGTTAACACATTTTGCAGTAATTGTAGGAGCAAAGAGTGATTGAAATACAGTGCCTTAAAAAGTTTTCATACTCCTTGAACTTTTACAAATGTTTTCAACTTATAACCAAAAACTTGGTTTTTGTTTTTTTTTATTGAGATTTTGTGTGAAAGACCAACACAAAGTAGCACATAAATGTGAAGTGGTATGACATTGTCTTGCTGGAGGGTGAATCTTCCTCCCAGTCTCAAGTCCTTTGCAGCCTCCGGCAGGTTTTCTTCCAGGATTGCCCAGTATTTAGCCCCATCCATCTTCCCATCAACTCTGACCAGCTTCCCTGTTGAATTTCTCCTCCAGACTAACCATGAGCCTCTCTGACCAGTGCCGTCCTTGCTTGGTCTGTCAGTTTAGGTGGACGGCCATGTCTTTGTAGGTTTGCAGTTGTAGCGTACTTTTTCCTTTTTTGGATGATGGATTGAACAGCACTCCTTCAGATATTCAAAGCTTGATTCCATTGGATTTTATTAAAGGGGTATCAGAGTTCAGGAGGATGAATATAAATACATGCCACACTTTTCAGATTTCTATTAACATAAAATTTTGAAAACTATGTGTAATTTTCATACCAGTTCACAATTATGTGCTACTTTGTGTTGGTTTGTCACAGAAAATCTCAATAAAAACATTGAAGTTTTTGGTTGTAAGGTGACAAAATGTTAAAGTTGAAGGGGTATAAATACTTTTTCAAGGCACTGTATGCCAAATTTGTCTGTTAAGAAGTTAATCTTACATGTAAACCACTGTATAAGGAGCACTTCTTCACTTCATTAGGGTTCGAGTGGAGGTTTACCAGATTTCATCTGTTTACGCATGTTGAGCATGTACTGCGGAAGGAAGACAGTCTAATATCACTTTTATATTTTCCAACCACAGAAGACGCTGCCATCAAAGACTACATCCTCAGTGTCTGATGAAGACTAGCTGGCACACAGTATTTGTCATGTTGGTGTGAATTAAGAAATGAGAGGAGCAGCTATGAGTTTAAGTGCAGCAGCCAGTGGATTTGTTCTCTTCCTTCTCTCACTAACAGGTATTGTGTACCCTTATATTTGATTTATATCTGCAGTTACACCCCGACACCAGAGCTCTTTCTGGCTGTCACACATCCACCATCTGCAGGAATTACATATACATGTTTGCATTTGTTTTCTACTTACATTTTTAATGTTTTTAAATAGGTATTTAGCAAATAAATACAGATGCTGTGCAGTGTTGGGTGTAATGCCTTACTAAGTAACGCGATACTGTAATTAAATTACTTTTCCACTGAAAAAGTAGAGTAACTAATTACTGTTCATTTTTAGGTATTTTAATTACTTACAATGTACTTGCGTTACATTGTAAAAGAATTAAACTCGCTGAATATCATTATTTAATTTCAATAATTTATCTTCTAAACGTAAAAGTAAACTCTGCCGCTTTAACATCGCTGTAGTGCAGGTGCACGTCATTTCGCGGCTGAAGCGAGTGGCTGTTCTTTGAAATATTCCCGTCTCTTCACTTTTCTGAAACAAGCAGAGAAGAATATTACAGTGATATGTAAGCTATGTCCTGGGGAGAAAAAACTATCGGCTGCTGTTAATAGCACATCTACTGAAGCGCCTGACACGAAGACGAACACTTCTGAGCGATCCTTGTTCATCATCCATGGATAACACCGCGGCAACTCCTGCTAAGCAGGAAAACGTGATTTTACTTCAGCAGCACAGAAAGTGTCTGAAGGTGAGCTTAAAAAAATGATTGCAGGCTACATTGTGGAAGAGATGCTACCGCTGCGTACTGTAGAGTCTCCGTCTTTAAAAAAAAGTATTTATTATTTCTATTGTTTGCCCACTCAAGGTTTATAGCGATTTTAAGAAGTATTTAGTTAAATTACTTATTTAATGATTAAGTTACTTTTCTGACACAGTAATTAGATAAGTATTTTAAATGCAATATTGACTAAG
This sequence comes from Haplochromis burtoni, assembly GCF_018398535.1. NCBI lineage: Eukaryota > Metazoa > Chordata > Actinopteri > Cichliformes > Cichlidae > Haplochromis > Haplochromis burtoni. The sequence goes on from NW_024582630.1 coordinate 723,024, forward strand.
TAATTAGTAATTAGTAATTAATTACTTTTTAAAAGTAACTTACCCAACACTGATGCTGTGTGATGTGTACAAACACTGCAGATATTATATATACATGCGTTTAGAAAAACACAGAGTGGTTTCCACTTTTCACATTCTCAGTAACTTCACCATGACACTTAACATTATAAAGCTACAGTATGTCTGTATTATACAGAATAAGTAGAAGTAACAGCTGATGCATTAACTGTTATAATTTACTTTCTATAATATGTATTTAAGTATAGTAATAATTTTTAAAAAATACTACTATATATATCGTTGAATTACAGAGAGAAAAATTCTGAGACTAATACAAATTGTGTCATAAAAAAACAAACAATTTTCTGTTATACTTTGTTGTCAAGTAGTATAAATAGATCATTTAGATAATTTAAAATGTGTAAAACTCAACTGTATCTATTTATATTCTAAGATATTCGTTTCGTTAGGTTAATTGATTAATCTAAATTGTCACTAGGTATGAATGTGCGAGTGAATGCGAGTGTGAATGGTTGTCTGTCCCTATGTGTTAGCCCTGCGACAGACTGGCGACCTGTCCAGGGTGTACCCCGCCTTTCGCCCTATGACAGCTGGGATAGGCTCCAGCACCCCCCGCGACCCTGAAAAGGATAAGCGGAAGCGAATGGATGGATGGATGGATATTCGTTTCATTTGGCTGAGAAAAACAGTTGTTAAATATTTTTTATAATAAAAATGAAGCACATACTTCATTTTTTCCATTGTGTGAATTTCTCCCTATATGCAGTGGGTAACATAAGTATTGAACACGACACCAATAACTAAATATATTTCTAAAGGTGCTATTGACATGAAATTCTCACCAGGTGTTGGTAACAACCGATCCAATCCAAACATGCAAAGAAATCAAACCGTAGGTGTTCATAAATTATGTGTAATAATGAGAAATGACTCAGGGAAAAAGTATTAAACATGCTTACTGACATATTTAATTCCTCAAACACAATTCTCACGATTTTAGTTTAAATAACACAATATCGGTTTATTAAATCCTGAATTGATTTTTAAATATAAATTTATTTTGCCTGAAATGCCAGAATCTCGGGTTAAAGCTCACAAAACTATTTCAACAACCAGGGCTGTGCAGAGAGGTTTAAAGGGGCGGGTGCTCAAAGTTAAAAAGGGGCACATTGAACCAGGCTGAATAACAACA
>NW_024582630.1:724256-731423 GCF_018398535.1 Haplochromis burtoni
CTGATCCGCGGGTCCGCGCTTTGTTTTTACGTCTTTGTGCAGAATCCGTGTTCCTGCTCTCATTTACTGTTTTAGCTGTTTGGTGGTTGTCAAACCTTTGTGAGGTTTAACCTGAGATTCTGGCATTTCGGGCTAAATAAATTTACATTAAAAAAATCGATTCATTAAAAAAAATCAATTCAGGATTTTAATGAATCGATAAATCGATTATCAAAACCCACCCCTACTTTATATGCAGTGCCCTTTGACCTCATAACATTGTTTGTATTATGGTATCAAAAGAGTTCAATTTTGGTCTCATCTGATCAGACTATATTCTCCCAGTATTTCACAGGCTTGTCTAAATGTTGTTCAGCAGACTTTAAAATCAACATGCTTTTTCTTCAGAAATTGAGTTTTGCGTGGTGAGCGTTCAAATAGGCGATGTTGGTTGAGCATTACTTATTATTTTCTTTAAAAAAAATCTTACCTGCTGATTCCAGATCTTTCTATAGGTCTCCACAAGTGCTCCTTGGCTCTTAGAAACTCTTCCGAATTCTTTTTACTCCTCTGTCTGAAATCTTGCAGGGAGGATCTGATCATGGCCGGTTTGTGGTAAAACGATGTTCTTTCCACTTCCACATTATGGCCCCAGCAGTGCTCACTGCAATTTTCAGTACTTTAGAAATTCCCCTGTGACCAATGCCATCACAATGTTTTCCAACAATAAGGTCGTTACAGCCTTATGAGAGCATAGTGGCTTCACCCATCATGAGATGTTTCTTGTGTGGATGGCCTGTCTGAACCAGATGATATTAATTTGCACTTCGTGACAGGATTGGTTTCTAATTTCTGACAGATTTCAGCTGGTGGCATTATTTTCCGTGCCTTTTTTGCAACTCCACTTTTTTGTGTTCAATACTTTTTCCTTGTGTCATTTCCCATTATTACACATAACTTGATTTATGGACATCTATGGTTTGATTTCTTTGCATGTGTGGATTGGATGGTTTGTTACTTACATTGGGTGAGAATTTCATGTCAATACCGCCTTTAAAAATATATTTACTTAGAAATGTGGTTTAGTTTTCCATATTTATTTTACCTGCTGTAATTACTCGACTTCATAATTTTACTGTTGTTTGTTATTATAAATCTGACCCATTTTGATGTGTTCTGTGTTACAGTGGTTGAAAGCCAGGATAATTATGGAGTGACTTACACTTCTACTCAGATCTGTGCTGTAAAAGGATCAACAGTGGACATAGGCTGCTCCTTCAAACACTCTTCAAGATATACGTATTTATGGAACACAGTTTGGTTCACCAAAGGAAATGATAATAACCCCGATGATCTGAAAACAGACCCAGCATATGCAGGTCGAGTGTCGTACAGTTCTGACTGGAAGAGCTACACTCTGACAATCAGAGACCTGAGAGAGAGCGACTCAGCTGTGTACAAGTTCAGGTTTGAAACAGACTGGAAATATTTTACTGGTTTACCTGGAGTCACTCTGACTGTCACAGGTAACATTTTTATTTACACATCAGTCAAAACCTATTATTACCATGACTGTGTGCATTTGCATTATTGATAATGGATGTCTACGTTTCTGCTCTGATTTTATTTCTTCACATAATCAGTTCTTCAGGTACACGTGGACACATCATCATATCCTGACTCAGCAACACTGACTTGTCGGGGCAGTTGTCGACTAAATAATCATCTCTTCTATGCCTGGTACAAAAATGGTCAGAAAATTTCTAATCAGTCAGACCAGTACTGGTATACAGACAATCTGAATCCTTCAGATAGCTACTCCTGTGCTGTAACAGGTCATGAAGATTTCTCCTCTCCTTCAGTGTGTGAGTTTATTTCAGTTACATAAAACCATCTCATAGAGTCATTACATACATCTGAACAAAAACAGTCAAACTCACAGTAACTACTTTCTAAATCTGACTTAAAAATCATTTTATGTTTCAGGTGTCCGAGATGATTCATGCAACAGAGTGAATTACAGCAACAGAAGAATCTGTGCAGTCAAAGGCTCATCAGTGGACATTTCTTCTACTTACAACAGTTATGAAAGTTCAATCCAGTCAACATCCTGGTTCCGTTCTGGTCGTGGATCTGATGACCTCAGAGAAGACTCCCAGTATGCAGGTCATGTTGAGGTGACTGAAAGCGAGAGAGGACGCTCCACTCTGAGAATCAGAGACCTGACAGAGAGTGATTCAGCCGAGTATCACTTCAAATTCAAAACACAAAGCTTTGAATGGGGGAGTAGTTTACCTGGAACAACTCTGACTGTCACAGGTACTGATCAACACACACTGATGGATATTTAATCAATTTTTATTTGCATGTTCTCCCATACCTTTTAATAATAGTTTGAATGGTTTCGGGTCTAAAGATGGAGAGAATTAATACTTTGTTTCTAATTAATTTTATCACTTCTGTGAATTTTACTAATGTCTCCCTCAGTGTGAGAGTGACTGACATCTTATTTATTGTTTCTTGTCCACTGTTCAAGATGTTCAGGTCAGTGTGTCGACTAGACAACAGTTGGATTGTGTCACCAGATGTGATCCTTATGTTTCATCTTATGTCTGGTACAAAAATGGACAACAAGTGAATGGAGCCAGCTCTTCTTCTTATGAAGCTCAATATGACACTTCATACAGCTACTCATATCAAATGTCATATGGCAATAAAAACAGCTACTCATGTGCTTTAAAAGGATTTGAGGATTTTCACTCTCCATTAGTTTGTGAGTTCACTTTGAGGTTTTACCTGAATAAAAACTTAATCTAGGTGATAATTAATGTCATGTTCTGTCAATAAATTTGGTTTTAAAAAAATTTTTAATTGTAATTTTTCAGGTATATATGTTGAACGGTGCAACAAAGTGAATTACAGTAACAGAAGAATCTGTGCATTCAAAGGATCATCAGTGGACATTTCATGTACTTACAACAGTTATGAAAGTTCAATCCAATCAAAGTCCTGGTTCCGTTCTGGTCGTGGATCTGAGGATCTCACAGAAGACTCCCAGTATGCAGGTCGTGTTGAGGTGACTGAAACAGAGAGAGGACGCTCCACTCTGAGAATCAGAGACCTGACAGAGAGTGATTCAGCCGAGTATCACTTCAAATTCAAAACACAAAGATTTGAATGGAAGAGTAGTTTACCTGGAACAACTCTGACTGTCACAGGTACTGATGAATACACACTGATGGATATTTCATTCAGTTAAGTCATTTAATTAATATTTTTGTTATTTCACACAGCTCTGCAGGTGAAGGTGAGCAGAATAATATCAGTCCATGAGTCTCAGACTGAGGCAGAGCTGAAGTGTGAAAGCAGCTGCAGTCCAGCTGGTCGTCTTTCTTTTGTCTGGTTCAAAAACAATCAGTTTATGGTTGAACGACGTTCTTATCAAGATCTGTTCAGTCCTGGAGACATCATCTCCTGTGCTTTCAAAGGACACGAAGGTTATCGCTCAGATCCTGTGTGTAAGTTTACTTCATTGCGTTATGTGGTCATCATCCCAAATAAGTTGGGATGATGTCCCAAATAACATCTACACCCTTTTTTTTCACCAAACTGTTGGTTCAGATATTCAGCATAACTTACAATACTATACAATAATCTAAATTGTGTGAGTGTGTTACAGTACAAAGAGTTTAAAGGTGAGTGCAGCCAGGTTCATGAATCAGAAACATTTATTGACTTAGAGTAAGTTCAAAAAGAACAGTCAATGTGATGAACAATGGTTTGACCATGTAAATAAATAAATAAATAAATAAATTTTTATTTATATAGCACCTTTCAAGACAGAATCACAAAGTGCTGCACACATAAAAAGATTTAAAAAGAGAAAATAAAACAGGCAAAAAATTAACCAAAAGCAGTTTTAAAAAGGTAAGTTTTGAGTTGTTTTTTAAAAACAGCTACTGAGTCCACAGTTCTTAATGCTTGGGGGAGAGAGTTCCACAGTCTCGGGGCCACAGTGGCAAAAGCTCTGATCACCCTTAGTCCTCCTCTTAGTATTTTTTATAGCAAGTAAGCCCTGATCAGATGACCTCAAAGACCTGCTAGGGACATCGGGCTGTAGCAGATCAAAGATGTAGGCAGGTGCCAGTCCGTGCACAGCTCTGTAGGTCAAGACCAGGATCTTAAAATCGACTCTAAATTTAACAGGAAGCCAGTGTAACTGAGATAATAACGGTGTCACATGTGAGTACTTGGAGGATTTTGTCAAAAGCCTAGCTGCAGCGTTTTGCACAACCTGCAGACGATCCAGAGAACCTTTGCTTAGACACATAAACAGCGAATTACAATAATCCAAGCGTGACGAAATAAATGCATGTATAGCAATCTCGAGTTCAGAGCGAGATAAAACCGGGCTTAGCCTAGCCACATTTCTCAAATGATAAAAACAAGACGAACCAGAGATTTCACATGCCCATCCAATGTGAGACTCGAGTCAAAGGTGACACCTAAATTCCTGATAGAGGATTTAACATAAAGTGAGAGAGGACCAAGGGCTTTCACTATCTGCGATAGAAACCTATCAGGGGCGCATACGAGGACTTCGGTTTTCCCCTCGTTGAGTTGGAGGAAATTTGCAGCCATCCAACGTTTGATCAAATCTAAGCAATCATTCAGACGCTGAAGCTTAGATAAATCCTCGGGCATAAAAGAAACGTACAACTGAATATCATCAGCAAAATAGTGATAAGAAATGTCCTCAAAAGAGCCAATTATATGCTGGAGGGGGAGAAGATAAATTCAAAACAATAAAGGCCCCAAAACTGACCCTTGAGGGACACCATAAGTAAGGGAGGTAGAGGATGACCTAAAATCGGAGACTGCCACAGAAAAGGATCGGTGATGGAGATAAGAGGAGAACCACTCTAATGCAGTTCCAGATACACCAACCCATTTTTTCAGCCTTTCAATGAGGATGTGATGGTCAACTGTGTCGAAAGCTGATGTGAGGTCCAACATGAGTAGAACAGAGCATTTTCCTGCATCATTATTCATCAAGATATCCCTTGAGACTCTAAGAAGAGCTGTCTCCGTGGAGTGAAATTGACGAAAACCGGACTGAAACTTATCGTAAATGCCATGTTTGTCCAGAGCTGCCATAAGCTGCTTAGCCACAACCTTATCTAGAAGTTTAGCAATTAACAGTAACTTAGAGATAGGTCTGTAGCTGCTCCAAAGAGAGGAGTCAAGCTGAGGGTTTTTTAAAAGTGGGAGAATAGCAGCGTTTTTAAAATAAACCGGAACTATACCAGATGCCAGTGAAGAGTTGATTAAAGTGAGCACACATGGGCCAATAGACTGGAAGACATTTTTGAATAATGATGCAGGTATAATGTCAAGTGAACAGGAGGATTCACTGAATTCACTAATTTCACTAGCTCAAGTAGTGAAACCGGAGAGAAAGTATCCAAGATAATGGGCCGGGATGGAGTAGAGATTGAGATAACAGGTGAATGTGTAAAAATCATTCTCACGTTATGAATTTTTGCAAGCAGAAAAGACAGAAAATTTTCACAGTCCTCGTTAGAAAATATAGGGGCCGCAGGCAGAGCAGGAGTAACAATGTCACTAATGGTGTTGAAAAGCACCTTAGGATTGCCTCTGCTCTTTGTAACCAAGTGTGAGAAATGGGCAGCCCTCGCATCTCTGATCGCATTATTAAAAGAAGCTAAAAGGTCCTTAAGATAGAGGAGGTGAACATTTAGATGAGTTTTCCTCCACCTACGCTCCGGTTTACGACAATCACGTTTTAGACAACGAATACTGTCATTTAGCCAAGGAGGAGATTTAGAGGCAGAAACACTCCTCATCTTAACTGGACAAATTTCATCTAAAATAGAAAGGCAATAATTATTAAAAAGACTGGTTGAGAAATCAACCCCATTTTGAGGAGATAGCTGTAAGTTAAAAGCATCCACAAATTTGTAAATATTGTAAAACTTTTCTTCTGTCATTTAATGGTCGGGCATTGTACAGCTACAAGCATTTCACCCCCATGTCATACTGTGTATGGTTGTGTGTGTGTGACAAATCAAATTTGAATTTGGAATTTGAATTTGAAATTTCTCTGCTGTGGAGGAGTTTAAGATGTGAGAGCTAACCATCCGTCTGACCGGGGACAAAGGCTCATTAAAAGACAAGTTAAAAACAATAACATAGTGATCAGAAATAAAAATGTCCTCAGAGCAAATAAAATCAATATTTAAACCCAAAGTAAAAACAAGGTCCAGTGTGTGACCTTTGCTGTGTGTAGGACCGGACACATGCTGAGTCAAATGAAAAGAATCCATAATGTTCATAAAGTCTCTGGCGAATGGGTCGGAGTCATCATCAACGTGTATGTTAAAGTCCCCAACTATAAGCACCCTAGACAGCGTCATAGTAGCAGATAAGAAGTCAATGAGCTCCGATAAAAATAACCTGTTATATCCAGGTGGACGATACACCACAGCACAGTAGAAAGGATCCTTGTTACCAATTTTAAGCAGCTGCAGTTTAAACGAGTGAAAAAGTCCAGTTTTCATGGAGCGGCAGGAGAAACGGTCCTGGAAAGCCACGGCAAGCCCACCACCCCGACCAGACAAGTATAGCCATCCGGGCAGAGTTCAATAAGTGACGAGTAGTCTACATCCCGCTGCCAGGTCTCAGTCAGGAATAAAAAATCTAGTTTTTTAGATAATATAAAATCATTCAACAAGAGTGATTTATTAGAGAGAGATTGAGCGTTAAAAAGTGCCATATTCAGTGAGCTAGAAGCCTCATTATTTGCAGAGGCTCGAGTTAAGGGACGTAAATACACAGGGTTCGAGCTGTCACGCTCGTAGAATCCACTCACCGAGGGAAGAAAAAGCCAGCCCGCAGAAGAGTCTGGATAAACCCTCCTGAGGTGGCACGGTCTCAAAGAGCCGGGCCCAGCGTATCCAAACAAGGCCGTGGAAAACAAGTCCCCCTCCATGGAGCTTTTCTGGACACAGGAGACAACGCACGCTCGACGTCGCTTACCAGACAAACCACGCCGCCAGTACATCCTGAGCTTTACCTGAATACCTCCTCTTCTCCCTCTCCTTCTCCGTGGTCTAGAGGGACCACTGAAATCACCTGATGAGGATCCAGCTAATGGAGGAGGGTGGA
>NW_024582630.1:731443-735898 GCF_018398535.1 Haplochromis burtoni
AGCAGGTAAACGGATTCCACAGAAAGATGTAAACACAGAGCGCAGATCGGTCACTCGACAGTATGTACCTGTGCATGTTTTTGGGTGCTGAAAGCCGATATCATACAGATTCTGAAGCTGCAGGTTTTGTCACACCAAAATTCACTGAACCAGCAGCAAAAGAAGATCCAAACTACGTATCACATTTGAAGAACATCATCATGAATTCCCTCTATCTTTGGCTGTTTTGTTCCCACCACGATAAAAATCCTACGCCATGCACAGCTCTCTCTCTCAGTGTACTTAAAGACCAGTTTCCCATCTCAAATATCAGCTTTCTGCATTATTCGCTTGCTTATAACACATCAGTCTACCCTTCTTTCCAGCGCTGTCGGACACTGTTTATTGTTTTTGTTTGTTTTTTTGTTTTCTTCAAAAATGACCTTTGACAGGAAAGCCTAATTTCTGCTGTTCAATACTGAAGAAATTTAAACTGTTCAAAATGATGCCAAATTGCAAAATGCATTGCTGTGTCTCTAATAAAACCTCTGTAACTTTGCTCTGCTTCACTTCAGCAGCATCAGGTAATGTTCATATGTTGGTTCATGGTTTTCTTCATTTTTAGATCCACTGTATTTAAGGTTATGTGCTATAAAGCCATAATCTGGAGAAAGCCAGGTCAGGAAAATCTCCTTCATATTTTTCACATTTTTCTGTTTTATCCTCAGTTACTTTGACTGCATCACTGCTGTGATGCTTGCACCTTCTTGTGTGGTGTTGGTTCAGCAGGCATTACACACACACAGGTAGGAACAGAGGATCACTAGAGATAACTCCTTTTTTATTATCTTTTCTTCTTGCCAAATACCACAACAACAATATACTTACTAGCGCCATCTAGCACTTCTAGTAAATGTATCTACAGAACAAATGCAATAGTATGTGGAGACAACATCTTCGCCCTTTGAACAAGGATTTCTTATGTGAAACTGACTTCATTATTCTGATCTATGTCACCTAATGCGCGTTTTAACATATTTCACATCACTCAGTAACATTCACTTTCCCATGACAAAGTCTTGAGTCCAGCAGGGTGGATTCCTCATCCTGGTGGGCCTAAGCCTACTATCAGACTCAGAGCTAGATGCTAGATCAGTTTCTGGTTTATGACAGTCCATTGTTGTGTCAGAATCAGTACCTGTGTTCAGCTCTGACAGAGCCAATAATTGTGAGGACTTCCAGGTCCCTCCATCATCCAGCAAATACACGTTTGGTCCTTTCCTTGTCATGACAGTCCTTGGTTTAGAACACTTTAACTCGCCTTTCTCTACCTTCCATGGCTTCCTAACCTGTACCTTGTCACCAGGCTGAAAGTTGAACGGTTTGGCGTGTCTGCGAGCATCATGTATTCTTTCATTTTCAGTTGCTTATTCTTAACTCTTTCGCACATGGAGTTCCCCCTCTGTCAGGGGAACAGGCATATTCATTACCTGTAACTTTGTTCTCATTTGTCATCCATAGAGCAGTTCTGAAGGGGAAACTCCAGTTGTTGAATGAAGGGTTGCTCTGTAGTCCATCAAGTAAGTTCTCAGGAACGACTTCCAGGGTTGTCCTTGAATCTCTCAACTTCCCCATTAGCTCTTGGGTAATACACTGAGGATCTCAGATGTTGGATTCCCTTGCTTTTGAGAAAGTCAGCGAACTCAGCATAGAGAAATTGAGAGCCACTGTCACTTATCACTATCAGTGTCTTTGGATTCCCTTCACAAGAGAAAACTACAGAAAGGAAATGAATGATAGTAGCTGCATCAGCTCGGGAAACAAAAAAAGCTACTTTAGGCCACTTACGGAAGTAGTCTACCAATGTGATAGCAAATCTACAGTCAGAAGGGGCTATTCCAAAAGGGCCTATTATGTCCTCAGACACCTTTTCCCAAGCAGTAGCTGGTAGAGGAATGGGTTGAAGTCATCATGGGTGACAGTTGACTTGTCATTCTGTTGCACAGTTCTTTATCATTGTCTCTATCTGACAATCCATTTTGGGCCACCAGTGCAATTCCCTCAGGCGTTGTTTGGTACCTAAAATGCCTTGGTGAGCTATATCAGTGAGTTTTTTCTGCAACAACTCAGGCACTAGCAATCGATGTGTACCTCTGACAATGCACTCGTTCATGACCGCAAGTTCATGGCGGACTGGGAAGTACGGCTGTAAGTCAGGTTCCAGTGACGTCTTCCTTGCACGCCAGCCTTTCTGTATCTGCACACACTATATAAGAATCAGTCCATTTACATGGAGCTTTGTGAACACTGGACAGGCTTTGTACTCTGACTGGAAGTCATCCTCAGACACAGCACTCAGATCACGGAGGATGGCTGCAACTGACTCCACATCCTCTGCACATGCCATGTCTGTCTCGGGAAGTGGGAGCCTAGAAAGACAGTCAGCAACATGGTTCAATGACCCAGTTCTATATTCCACTTCATAGTCAAACTCCAACAGGCGAGCTGACCATCTGGCTATGTGTAGACCAGCTCTGTTATTGCCCTTAATAGTCAGCAGTGCTGTAAGCGCTTAGTGATCTGTTCGTAGGATGAATTTTCTGCCCCAGAGCCAGGGGTTCCTTCTCCACAATTGAGTATTTCCTCTGTATCAGACAGGCTGCGAGATGCAAATGCAACAGTCGGTTCTGCATCATTACTATCAAGTTGAGTTTAAACAGCACCTACGCCTTAATCTGAGGCATCTGTCGAGACTATGGTTGGCTTACTGGGGTCGAACATCACCAGAGCAGGGCTGTGCACAATTAATCGCTCGACTTGATCAAACGCAGCTTGAGCTGCTTTGTTCAAGTGGAATGAACAGTCTTTACGCAGAAGAGCTCTCATAGGTTCAACAAAAGTCACGTAATTTGGCACAAATTTGCTGTACCATGCACCCAAGCCAAGAAATTAGTGCAGGGTTGCAGGATCAGTAGGGGGTGGAGCATGCAGAATAGTGATATGAGAATTGTTGATTCTGTGTAACACAGCACGCAGGTGGGCCTTCTGAAGTTCCATATGTGATGACATCATCAAGATAGCACTGCACCCCTTTTTGGCCACGTAGGATTTGTGTCATCATCTTTTGGAACACTGCAGGCGCCGAACTCAACCCGTAGGGGACTCTGCAGTACTGCTACAGTCCTTTATGTGTAATGAAAGCAGTGAGCCCTCTACTCTCTTCATGTAGTTTCAGCTGATGGTAGGCAGATTTAAGATCCAGGGTGGAGAACATGACAGCCCCACGCAGCTCAGACAGTATGTCCTCAATCAGAGGCGAGGGATGACTGTCAACGGCCACCGCTTTGTTAGGTTCTCACAAATCAACGCGCATGCGTATGCCACCAGTCTTCCTTCTAGTGACTACAATCAGGGAGACCCATTCAGAAGCTATTTTCTCTATGATGCCATGTTCCTCAAGGTTCTTGAGTTCTGCGGAAACAGCATCACGGACTGACAGGAAACACAAGACCCTGTGTCTACTAGTAGCTTAACAGTACATGCATGTGCAGTATTTGGTACAGTAACAGTGCACATCAGTTTAGCCGGATCACCACTGACACAATTGTCAACAGTTAAAACACACATTTCAGGCACAGTCACTTCATTAACAGGCGTATGGAAAGATTTACACACTCTCGAAAAATTTCAGATTTTCCCACATGTATTACATTTGCAGTCTTTTGCGGGGCAGGATTGATCATTGGCTTTGTGGTCAGCTGAACGACAACGGTAGCACGTCTGAGCTGTATCAGTTTTTTTTAGCTGCTTTGTGTTTTGGCTTGCGCATCTTCTTTTGTATTTGAAAACTGGCAACAGGCTTTGTTTCACTAACAGCAATGGCCTTTGCATAAGCTATTGCAGCCTAGCAATTTCCAAAGCTCTATCGAGCGTCAAATCCTCCTCCATTAGCAGTTTTTCACGTATATGAGCATTATTTGTCTTCTCTTCAAGTTGATCCCGCAATATTTCATTCTCCATAGCTCCAAACTTACATTGTATCACGAGCTCATGCAGTGCTGCAACGTAGTGATCTGTAGACTCACCAACAGCTTGGGCTCGTTGCATGAAGCAGTATCTCTCGGTGACAACATTGACTTTAGGATGAAAGTGTGGTGTACCACTGGAGGGCTCTACTCACACCCAGTTCTCAGGAAGTGTTGTTGCTATGTTTTGGAGGGAAAAGTGTTCAGTTGTGTGGTGATGAGTAATAAATGAGGAGTGTTAATCGAGAGCTCTCGTGTCGTCTGTGTTTACCTCCACATTGATGACCCCTGACTCGAACATGCTGCGGTCCGATGGTGGCACCGACTCCGCTCTGGATGCATCAGCAGCCGCCAGCCCTCTGCCTCCGGCTGCAGCTACGTTTGCTGTGGCGCTCGAGCTGCCGGACTTTTGGCTTCACGATCCCCCGTCGTGGTTCGTGCACGTGGAGGC
>NW_024582630.1:735918-739587 GCF_018398535.1 Haplochromis burtoni
GCCAGGCGATCATACACCGGGGCCGCAAATACATCATTAAAACTGAGTGAGAACAGTAGAGCAGAAAAAAACAACACAACAGTAGTAGAGCGCGACAAACTACAACCGGCAGCGGCAGAGCCGAACACAGGCGCCATCATACCGGAAGGACTCGTATTGTTGTTGTGAAGAAAGCAAATAATTACATGAAAGACAGTAGTATTCTGAACAACAAATAATTAAGATTAAAGAGGAACATCTACTTAAGGAAATAAGGTGACTTCATTATAAAGTTGCTGTGGAGAAGAGGTAGGAGAAGATGAGTTGAGCAATCATTGCTTTTTCCCCATGCATAACAAAGCAATCTTAACCACCACCTTGTCTCACCATTTATAGTCAGGGAAAAATTGTTTGAACCCCTGCTGATTTTGTAAGTTTGCCCCTTACAAAGAAATGGTCAGTCTATAATTTCAAAGGTAGGTTTATTTGAACAGTGAGTGACAGAACAATAACCACCAAACCCAGAAAAATGTATTTCTAAAAATCCGGTCCAGTTGTCCTGTCCCCTTGGCAGAAAAAACACCCTGCATGTTTGATGGTGGGGACGGTGTTCCTGGAGTCATAGGCACCATTCTTCCTCCTCCAAACACAGCGAGTTGATTGATGTCAAATATCTCAATTTTTGTCTCATCTAACCACAACACTTTCACCCGGTCCCCCTCTGAATTATTGAGAGGTTCAGTGGCAAACTTCAAACAGGGGATTGCAGGATTTCAGTCCTTCATGGCATAGTGTTTTCTTGGTCCAGCTGCCTTGAGATCACTGATGTTCCTTCCGAGTATTTCTGGGCTGGTTCCACATTGTTCTCATTATTACTGAAACTACATGAGGTGAGATCTTGCATAGAACTCCAGACCGAGGGAGAATGGCAGTTATTTTATAGTTCTTCCATTTGTGAATAATAATGTTGTCACCTTCTCACCCAGCTGCTTGGTGATGGTCTTATAGCTGATTCCAGCCTTGTGTAGGGCCAGAATTTTGATTTGCCTGATATACTTGGGAAGCTCTTTCATCTTGGCCATGGTACAGAGTTTGGAATCTGGATGCACTGATGGCTTCTATGGACATCTGTATTTTATACAGGTAATGAGTTGAGAAGGCTCCCAACATCAGCTGTATAAAATACACTTGGGAGCCAGAAATCTTGCTGACTGGTGGGGGATCAAATAATTATTTCCTTCATGAAAGTGCAAGTTCATTTATAACTTTTTTGAAATGCATTTTTCTGCATTTTATTTCCGTTATTGATCTCACACTGTTCAAATAAACCCACCATTGAAATTAAAGACTCATCTTTGTTAGCGGCCAAACTTGCAAAATCAGCAGCGGTTCAAATAATGTTTCCCCTGACTGTAAGTGGTTTAATTTTACTTTGAAATACAAATGTAGATGTAATCCTGCTTATTTAGCTTATTTAGAGGATTTGATTACTAGTTTAATAAACAGGGATGTGCTTCTGACAGGGTTGTGCAGGGATCTGTTTTTGACTGTCTACAAAGGTCTGTCCATGGACTGTCATGTGTACATCCAATTTATGGAACAACTGACAAATCCAGCAAACATGGTCTGTTCATGCAAAGCATGAACCTAATATATTGAGGATAACAGATCCTTCAAATATTTAAAGGCTGACTGTTTCCCCATACTTGAGGGTGTGACAGACTGAAATGAAAGTGATGGAAATGTCTTGACCATAACTTTAAAGAAGAAATACGGATATTTTGAATAAACATTAATGCCAGAAGAATAAAGATTAAAGTTTGTATTCTTGTGTTTTGCTTGCTGTAATTATTAACAGAAAAATACACAATGTATTATGACGTTAATTCTAATGTTAATATTTTCTGTTCTAGACATTCCAAAGCTTCCCTCTGTGTCAGTGAGTCCCTCTGCTGAGATAGTGGAGGGAAGTTCAGTGACTCTGACTTGTAGCAGTGATGCTAACCCAGCAGCTAATTACACCTGGTACAAGGAACAACAACCGATCAGCCAAGAAAAGCAGATCATCTTCAGGTCCATCTGGTTTTCTGACTCTGGAAAGTATTGCTGTACTGCTGAGAATGAGCTGGGCAAAACAATATCTAAAGTCATCTCTATCAATGTGAAATGTGAGTGAAAAAACTTTTTGAAAACATAATTTCCCTCTGCTGAGATAGTGGAGGGCAGTTCAGTGACTCTGACCTGTAGCAGTGATGCTAACCTAGCAGCTAATTACACCTGGTACAAGGAACAAAACAGATCAGTAGAAAACAGCAGTTAATCTTACAGTTACAGAACAATTTATTTAGTTTATTATTGGTTTACCAGTGTCAGTTATGTAGGGAAATAAAATAAGATTACAGTATGTATACATTTATGAATCAGATAATACACCCATAACCTGTTACCAAATGGTGTTGACAGTGCTTTCAGTCTCAGCTTTCATCATGTCCTCGAGATTTTCAGTTGGCTCAAGTTGGCTGCCAAAGATATGGGGCGCCGTTTGTAAAGTGAAACATGCTGAAATTAACGGCAACATTTTTCCACATTTAGCTCAAAACAAGTCATTTTTTACAACATTTAGTAAAATATTTGTAACTTTTCATATTTAAAACAGAATTTTAAATGTTAAATCTAAATGTTAAATATTCAATCTAAATGATAAATGTTAAATCCAAATGTTATATTTAAATCTAAATCTAAATGTTAAATCTAAATGTTAAATGTTAAATCTAAATGTTAAATGTTAAATTTAAATACTATATTTAAATCTAAATGTTAAATCTAAATATTATATTTAAATCTAAATGTTAAATGTTAAATCTAAATATTATATTTAAATCTGAATCTAAATGTTAAATCTAAATGCTAAATGTTAAATGTTAAATCTAAATGTTTAGGCTAACATGCAAATTTATTGCACGGATCAGCGAAAATACCAAAATAAAAGCTTTCCGAAAACCTCCGGTGCAAAAGTGTGCCGGTAGTGGTCAGACACGTTCTCACTCCCAAAGCGTAATAATTTTCGCTAGGTGACAAATTGTCAACATTTTATGCTTTCGGGTACCCAACACGTTCCTAAATTACGGCATCGGAAAAAAGGAGAGCACATGAGAACCGTTTGGACTCAATCTACACGTTCGTTCATTTTCTAAAAATCGCTTTGGAAAACACTATTTTACGTCATTTAACTGCTAGTTAAGGTTGGGAATAAGGTTATAGTTAGATAAGGTTAGGTTTAGGGCTGGAACACATGGGTGGAACGTCTATTATGGCGGGACCGTCATTCCACTGGAATTCAGCCATAACCCGACCATGAGAAAGCACGTCCGGCGATTTAGCTGAAAACATCGGAAGATCCGTTTTGTCGGCGATCTAAAGGTTTAGCAGTAGTTCACTCTTAGCAGCTGCAGTCTCCACTTCACAATCGCTGCAGCACATGTCCAGCAAAATCGCTGGACATGCTCGTAGGCAAGAAGTGAAGCAGCACATGGCGGGGAGAAGCGAGGAAGAGAACAGACACAATTTTGCACCGGAGGTTTTCGGGAAGCTTTTATTTTGGTATTTCCGTTGATCCGTACAATACATTTGCATATTAGCCTAAACATTTAGGTTTAACATTTAACATTTAGCATTTAGATTTAACATTTA
>NW_024582630.1:739607-741602 GCF_018398535.1 Haplochromis burtoni
CTTTCCACGATCACGACCTAGTTCCAGCCTCGCCGGCGGCGCCTTCCACTTCCCCGCTGACCTGCCCTAACGTGTCCGCTCCTTCGCTGACGGCAAAGATCGCAGCACAGCGACACCGCGGACGGGACCTCTGTTTCTACCATCAGCGTTTTGGCCCCAGAGCGCGCCGCTGCTTGCAGCCTTGTGCTTTTCTGACCCTGGGACACGGGCCTCGACAGCGTGCTGTAGCGGCCGCAACCGCTGGCGACAAAGAAAAACTGCTCTTCATAGAAGACTCGTGCTCCGGGAGACATTTCCTGGTCGACTCTGGCTCCCAGAAGAGCCTCCTTTCCCCGTCCGGTGCCGACAGTTTAGCAGCGGGCTGCGGACCACAGCTTATTGCGGCTAATGGCTCTCCCATCGCAACGTTCGGGGAAAGGTTCGTGACTGTTTGTTTTCATGGTCGGGATTTCTAATGGACCTTTGTTGTTGCTGCTAGCTCTGTATCTATTTTGGGTGCTGATTTTCTTTGTGCCCACGGACTGCTGGTCGATGTCGCTAACAGACGCTTAATCGATGCCCAGTCTTTTTCTTCAGTACCCTGTTTCACTTGCGCTCTTTTTCAGCGTTTGCTCTTGGAGTTCCCTTCACTGACTGTTCCTAATTTCTCGAACACGGCAACGAAGCATGGGGTTGAACATTATATTCCAACGGTCGGTCCCCCGGTGTTTGCACGTGCACGCCCCTCGACCCCGCGAAACTCTCCGTCGCTCAGGAAGAGTTTGCTGCTATGGAGCGCCTCAGCATTCTGCAGCGCTTGAATAGTGCCTGGGCCTCTCATGGTGCCCAAGTCCGACAGTCGGTGGCAGCCGTGTGGGGATTTTCGCCGTTTGAATAATGTCACGGAGAACGACCGTTACCCCATTCCCCACATACAGGATTTTTCCGCCCACCTCGCTGGCACCTCGATTTTTTCTAAAATTGACTTGGTGCGGGGGTATCATCAGGTTCCCGTGCGCGCCGAAGACGTCCCCAAAACTGCCGTTATTACCCCTTTCGGCCTGTTTGAATCTTTGCGCATGCCATTCGGCCTGAAAGGCACCGCCCAGACTTTTCAGCAGTTGATGGACTCTGTCTTGCACGGGCTGCCTTTCGTCTTCGTGTACCTTGATGATATATTGGTGGCCAGCTGTTCTGACAGTCAGCACGCGTCACATTTGCGTCAGGTTTTCCAGCGTTTGGCGGCACACGGCCTGATCGTCAACCCCTCCAAGTGCCAGTTCGGCTTGCCCGTTCTGGATTTCTTAGGCCACCGCATTTCTGCTGACGGTGTGGTTCCGTTGCCGGACAAGGTCCGGGCCGTTTTGGCTTTTCCGTGTCCCGCGTCCGTTAAAGCGCTGCAGGAGTTCTTGGGAATGGTCAATTTCTACAACCGCTTTCTCCCCAGAGCTGTGCACCTGCTGCAGCCTCTCTACTCTGCCTTGAAGGGTAAAACAGCTAAGGACCCGATTGATTGGCTCCCTTAATGCATCCAGGTATTTTCTGAGGCCAACGCCGCGCTGGCAAACGCCGCCCTGCTGGCCCACCTGTTTCCGTCGGCGGAGATTTCGTTGACCACCGATGCGCAGTGTGGGAACACGACTCCGTACACGCCCTCTCTCATTCGGGCGTCCGGGCCTCAGTCAAGCTGGTCAGCTCTAGGTTTGTTTGGCCAGGCCTTCGTAAATCGGTGAAAGACTGGGCAGCAGCGTGCATCCCATGCCAACGCGCTAAGATCCATAGGCACACACAGGCGCCCCTCGAATCCTTCCTCGTTCCAGGGAGGCGTCTTGATCATGTGCATGTGGATCTGGTTGGTCCCCTGCTGCAGGCACAAGGTTTTACGCACCTTTTGACTGTGGTGGACCACACAACCCGCTGGCCTGAGGCAGTGCCTCTGGCGTCCACTACAGCAGCAGCAGTGGCCAGGGCATTTTTGTCAACGTGGGTTTCGCGTTTCGGTCCCCCCGCCGACAT
>NW_024582630.1:742174-743521 GCF_018398535.1 Haplochromis burtoni
TTTGGGGGTCGTCAGGAGACTGTTTCTATTGACAGACTTAAACCGGTACATGTGCTGCGGGGTGATCAGTTGGTGCCGGCTCAGGCCCCCCGCCTTCCACTGGACTGGATAACCCTGCTTCTTCCTCTGGGAGCACCCCCCACCTGGCGGGGCCCGAGCTATCTTCAGCTTCTCCTGGCCGCCCATGCCAGCCTGGTCCTCAGGCTCGTTTCCCCTCAGCCAGCTCTCCACCTCCCCGGTTCAGCCGTTCTGGACGTTTGATTAAAGCAAGGGTTCTGGACAAGGGGATGACCCTAGTCCAGAACCTCCAGTGGTTCACCATGTGTGGTGAACCACTGGAGGGCTCCACTCACACCCAGTTCTCAGGAAGTGTTGTTGCTATGTTTTGGAGGGAAAAGTGTTCAGTTGTGTGGTGATGAGTAATAAACGAGGAGCGTTAATCGAGAGCTCTCGTGTCGTCTGTGTTTACCTCCACAAAAGTACATTTCCAAAGCCTTTACGGAGTGAGCGGTAAGGCACTATAGATTTGTTGTCCCTCCTCCAAGCAGTGAATGAGCAGGGCCCTCTTCCTCTCCGTAGCAAAGTCATTACCCCCGATCGCAAGCAAGTAGTTATCGAACAACTGTTTCCACGCAGCAAATTGAATTTTCGGTTCGCCTGGAAAATCCAGGAACACAGCCCGGGGTTGCAAAGAGAGCAGAGCCATAACTTCATCCCATCCTCGTCGCCACTTGTTGTGTGGTGTTTGTTCAGCAGGCATTACACACACATGCAGGTAGGAACAGAGGATCACCGGAGAGAACTCCTTTTTTATTATCTTTTCTTCTTCCCAAATACCACAACAACAACATACTCACTAGCGTCCTCTAGTAAATGCATCTACAGAACAAATGCAATAGTATGTGGATACAACACACCTCTGATGAAGTCTCACAATTGTCAGCTTTGTTTTTATACATAGACATAAAAATATGGATATATATATACTGATAAATGATCAGAATTATAATATTTCTGACTGTCTGAGTCAAAACAGAATAAAATCGAACTTGTGAATCAGAATCAAATTGTTTATAGAAAAAATCATTTATAGAAATTGAAATCGATACCCAGCCTTGATCACAGCTTCAAGAGGCCTCCTGTATGGAGAAACTAGTCACATGCATTGCTCAAGTGTAATTTGGGCCCATTTTTCCACACAAACATTCTTCAGATCCTGATGACTCTGTGGGCTCCTTCTACGAACTCTGAACTTTAGTTCTTTCAGCAGATTTTATTTTGGGTTCTGGTCAGGTGATCTTCATTTCATCCTCATCATCCTGATAGATGGCAGCAGATTTTCATCAA
>NW_024582630.1:756057-777019 GCF_018398535.1 Haplochromis burtoni
CTGTCCCATATTCAGTAAGTGAAAATAAAATAAACAATAAAAGGTGAATCAAATGGACCATTATGGCAAGGCTGGGATGGTCAATTTGGTAAAGTAAATCCGTTGGGCATCTTTCTTTGCCTTTAGACAACAATTCTGATGGCAAAAGAGCCAAACGGGACAGGCAAAAAAACAAAAAACAAAACAAAAAAACCCCCCACTGTTTCAGTACAAGTTTCCATTCATCCTTCCTTCAATTGTATGAAGTGTGCCAGTGATGTATGCTGAAAAACAGCCCCACACCATGATGATCTCACCTCCAAACTTCACTGTTGGTATAGCGCTTTTGGGTTGATATGCAGTGCCCTTTGACCTCATAACATTGTTTGTATTATGGTATCAAAAGAGTTCAATTTTGGTCTCATCTGATCAGACTATATTCTCTGAGTATTTCACAGGCTTGTCTAAATGTTGTTCAGCAGACTTTAAATTCAACATGCCTTTTCTTCTGCAATTGAGTCTTGCGTGGTGAGCGTTCATACAGGCAATGGTGGTTGAGCAAGGAGGATCTGATCATTGCCGGTTTGTAGTAAAATGATGTTCTTTCCACTTCCACATTATGGCCCCACCAGTGCTCACTGGAGCCGTCAGTAGTTTAGAAAATTTCTGTGACCAATGCTATCACAATGATTTTAAACAATAAGGTTGTGAAAGCCCCATGAGAGCTTATTGCCTTCACACTTCATGAGATGTTTCTGGTGTGACACCTTTTTATAGGCCAGTTGAGATTAATTTGCACTTAATGGCAGGATTGTTTCCTAATTTCTGACAACTTTCAGCTGGTGGCATGATTTTCCATGCCTTTTTTGCAGCTCCAATATTTTAAGTGTTCAATACGTTTTCCCTGTTTCATTTCCCATTATTACACATAACTTGATTTATGGGCATTATGGTTTGATTTCTTTGCATGTGTGGATTGGATGGTTTGTTACTGACATCTGGTGAGTATTTCATGTAAATAGCACCTTTAGAAATATATTATACTTAGAAATTTGGTTTTGTTTTCCATACTTATTTTACCTGCTTTAATTGCTCGACTTCAGATAGGACTGTTGTTTGTTATCATTAATCTGACTGCATTCTGATGTGTTCTGTGTTACAGTGGTACAGAGTCAGAATGATTATGCAGTGACTTACACTTCTACTCAGATCTGTGCTGTAAAAGGATCAACAGTGGACATAGGCTGCTCCTTCAAACACCCTTCAAGAGTAATTGTGTTAAAAAAAGTTTGGTTCACTAAAGGGAATAATTATAACCCGTATGATCTGAAAACAGACCCAGCGTATGCAGGTCGACTTTCATACAGCTCTCATTGGAAGAGCGACACTCTGACAATCAGAGACCTGAGAGAGAGCGACTCAGCTGTGTACAAGTTCAGGTTTGAAACAGACTGGGGAGATTTTACTGGTTTACCTGGAGTCACTCTGAATGTCACAGGTAACATTTTTTTTTTACACATCAGTCAGAAATTGTTATGAACATAACTGTGTGTGTTTGGATATGGATAATAGATGTCTATGTTTCTGCTTTGATTTTATTTCTTCACATAATCAGCCATTCAGCTACATGTGGACACATCATCATATTCTGACTCAGCAACACTGACTTGTCAGAGCAGTTGTCGTCTACATGATCGTCCCTCCTACATCTGGTACAAAAATGGTCAGAAAATTTCTACTCAGTCAGACCAGAAATGGTATCCAGACAATCCGAATCCTTCAGATAGCTACTCCTGTGCTGTAAGAGGTCATGAAGATTTCCCATCTCCTTCAGTGTGTGAGTTTAGTAACATAAAACAATCTTGTAGAGTCACTACATACAATTGAATAAAAACAGTCAAACTCACTATCACTGGTTACTTTAATCTGACCTCAAAATCATTTTATGTTTCAGGTGTCCGAGGTGATTCATGCAACAGAGTGAATTACAGTAGCAGAAGAATCTGTGCAGTCAAAGACTCATCAGTGGACATTTCTTGTACTTACAACAGTTATGAAAGTCCAATCCAGTCAAAGTCCTGGTTCCGTTCTGGTCGTGGATCTGAGGACCTCACAGAAGACTCCCAGTATAAAGATCGTGTTGAGGTGATTGAAACAGAGAGAGGACGCTCCACTCTGAGAATCAGAGACCTGACAGAGAGTGATTCAGCCGAGTATCACTTCAAATTCAAAGCACAAAGATTTGAATGGAGGAGTAGTTTACCTGGAACAACTCTAACTGTCACAGGTACTGATCAACACACACTGATGGATATTTAATCAGCTTAATATTCTATCTGTATGTTCTACTGTGCTTTTAAACTACAGTTTAAACTTTTAAAAGCGTTTCACGTATAAACATTAAGAGAAATATTACTTTGTTAAAAATGTATTTTAGAACTTGTGAATTTGACTGTCTCCTTCAGTGTGAGAGTGACTGACATCTTATTTATTGTTTCTTGTCCACTGGTCAAGATGTTCAGGTCAGAGGGTTCAATGGACGACAGTTGGATTGTGTCACCAGATGTAATCCTTATGTTTCATCTTATGTCTGGTACAAAAATGGACAACAAGTGATTGGAGCCAGCTCTTCTTCTTATGACGTGCCACGTGCCACTTCAAACAGCTACCCATATCAAAGGTCATATGACTATAAAAACAGCTACTCATGTGCTTTAAAAGGATTTGAAGACTTTCACTCTCCGTTAGTTTGTAAGTTTTCTTTGAGATATTACCTGAATTAAAACTTTTAATCAATCAAAAGGTTAAAATAATTAATGTCAGGGGTTTGTCAATAAATATGTTTTTTTTAAAAATTATATTTTTTTTATTCATTCTAATTTTCTCAGGTTCATATGGTCGATGGTGCAACAAAGTGAACTACAGTAACAGAAGAATCTGTGCAGTCAAAGGATCATCGGTGGACATTTCTTGTACTTACAACAGTTATGAAAATCCAATCCAATCAAAGTCCTGGTTCCGTTCTGGTCGTGGATCTGAGGACCTCACAGAAGACTCCCAGTATGCAGGTCGTGCTGAGGTGATTGAAACAGAGAGAGGACTCTCCACTCTGAGAATCAGAGACCTGACAGAGAGTGATTCAGCCGAGTATCACTTCAAATTCAAAACACAAGACTTTGAATGGAGGAGTAGTTTACCTGGAACAACTCTGACTGTCACAGGTACTGATGAATACACACTGATTATTTCATTCAGCTCAGTTTTTCTGTTGTGTTGATGGTTGTATTTATTGTTTTTAGTATTTAATGTCTGATGTCTGCTGTGTTGTCATATTCAGATCTGCAGGTGAAGGTGAGCAGAATAATATCAGTCCATGAGTCTCAGACTGAGGCAGAGCTGAAGTGTGAAAGCAGCTGCAGTCCAGCCGGTCGTCTTTCTTTCGTCTGGTTCAAAAACAATCAGTTTATGGCTGAACGAAGTTCTTATCAAGATCTGTTCAATCCTGGAGACATCATCTCCTGTGCTTTCAAAGGACATGAAGATTGTCCCTCAGATCCTGTGTGTAAGTTTACTTTACTGTGATAAACATGGTGAATAATTTTTATAATTTTGGCTTTTTGTTAACCAAAATATTAGATATTAAGTACAATTCACAATACTATTCAACCATCTAATTTCTGCAAGTGTTTTGCTGTACAGTTTAAAGGCGAGCAGAGTCAGGTTCAGGAATCAGAGGCAGGTACTCAAAGTCCAAAATAACAGTCTTTGTGCTGAAGACTTGTTTGATCCTGATAAGAGAACATGGAAGATTGTTTCCTATCATTTCCTACCTGTGGACTGGCATGTGGTGATGAAAGCAAATAAGACAGCAGTACCTTGAACAATATATGTGTATGGTTTAAGAGGAATATTGTAGGTTTGGCGCTTCAGCAAACCCGCTAGTTCAGAGACTCATTACTCATGACGAAAGCAAGACAATGATGGAACCGGGTTTTACTTGCTAGCAACAGAAGGCTGGTCGGAACCCAAGATCTTGGAGCTGAACGCTCCTCACCTTTTTCCTAGCCAACTTCAAATATACAGCCTTTCTTGTGTACATGACTTCCTGCCACACAATATATGCTTACAGCTGTTTAACCACATTCCCTAGTTATCTAAAGGTCATCTCCCCACACTTAACTTTAATGGTTCACCATATGCAAGCATAGGCAAGCCCCTATATGGCCGGGGATGGACATCCCTCACAAGATAAGGAACCCAGAATCTCACATGGAATGTGCCTGCAGTTAAACAGCTACAGCTAATTACCTCCCCCAGATGTGTAGGGGAGGACCAGACGAATATCTAACCATGCAGTTTATGGCACGGTTTACAAATTTAAGTACAACAATGACAACATTTAACAATTTACTCTGACAAATATCTACTTAAGGAAATCACGCCACCCAATCACGCCCACTGAGCATTGAAGTCTATCAGTAGGAAAATAGAGTCCCCAGGAGGAGCACCCTCCAGCACCCCACCCAGGGACTCCTAGAAGGCTGGGTGCTCTGAAATGCTACTTGGCGCATAAGCGCAGATGACAGTCAGGAAAAATTCCCAGACCCAAAGGCACACAATGCACCCGACCCCAACAGTGCTTCCTGTGGGTGTGGGCCTGCAGGAGGATGGGCCCATGTCCCTTTTTTGGGCCTTGGTGACTCCCTTGGTGTTCTACTCACAGGGGTCTGAATACAAAATGTATTCAAATTAATTTCTAAAGCCAACTCATGAAAATTAATAATCTAATGTTAATATTCTCTGTTTTAGACGTTCCAGAGGTTCCCTCTGTGACAGTGAGTCCCTCTGGTGACATAGTGGAGGGCAGTTTAGTGACTCTGGCCTGCACTGGTGATGCTAATCCAATGGCTAAATACACCTGGTACAAGGAACAAAAACAGATCAGCCAAGAAAAGCAAATCAACTTCAGGTCCATCCAATCTTCTGATTCTGGAGAGTATTACTGTACCGCTGAGAAAGAGCTGGGCAAATGGCCAATGACTGAATACATCTCCATCAAAGTAAATTGTGAGTCAAGTACATATATATAAATATATGTATATATAATCTCAGATTCAGAAAAGAGGCATCATGACATTGAAACTCTAGGATTTGAAAATCTGTGACTTTATTCTCAGAATTCTGAGATTAAAGTCAGAATTCTTTTTTTTTTTTCCAGTGGCCCTAATCCTCTTCCGTACTATCAAGTGTGGATAATCAAAATTATAGAAAGTTTTTGTGCCACTTGTAGACATTTTTTAGGTTGAGCACCAAAAATGAATACATATTTGCTGCATTTTTATTATTATACTTTCTTCCACAGCATCAGATTGTCTTACGGTTACAGAACAGTTTATCTAGTTTATTCTGGCATTCTTGAACTACCAGTCTCAGTTAGGTAAGATAAATAAAATACCTCTTCACTGGGTTAGGGTTAGCCGTCATCATGTCCTCAAGCTTTGCAGTTGGCTCAAGTGTTTTCTGCCAAAGACGTTTTTAACAGTAATGCTCTTCATGGTTATCATCATGAACAATATACTCACCTCATACTCACTTTTTTTTGTGAGACCCTATATTATTATATCACACCCAAAAGACCACTGAGAGAGACATTCATACATTATTATTTTTCCACGAAACACCCAAATAATGATAATGACCAACAATGAAATCAAAAGAGCATTTCACAAGTAAGTAAAAGTGTGGCATGAAATGTTTTAACTGTTCTCCAATCTGATGTTTGAAAATCTATTTCCTCTGGCTGTCATAGCCATAGTCAGTGCTGCCAGTGTTGGATATCCAACTCTGTTTTTCTTAATTAGAAATATGATTATGTCTTTAACGGTAGTGTTTTTTGTCATTTGTCATCTGTGACTTTTTGACATTTTGTAAATACAAACTGAAAGAGAGTAAATGAAATCCTCTAAAGTACTGACCAGTGTGACATGGGCAAACTTTCAGGTTCAATGGTAATCAGTGTGTAGCAGCTACAAAAGACACTGTCATTGTCCTAAATATGTCAGAGAGAATTTAATTGATACTTGCAGCTGTGGAGCTTTGTAGATGAAATTAAGTGGGCTCCCATTAGTCCCATTAGCTAATGCCATCAACAAGTCTTACTGTTCTGTTTTCTCTGTATTTAGTGTTGAGTCGGTTGAGGTCGAGTTCACTAAAGGTCATGGTGTGCACATTTTAACACACAAACAGTTGTTCTCCTGGCATTAGGAACAATCAACATAATAGCACAATGGATTTGTAAAATGTCCTAATGTTGGTTTTAGTATTGTTACAGTTTAGAGTTAGAATTAGATTCAGAATAAGTCTTTAATTTGAAGAGTTTGGTCGATCAGTTTGATCTTTTGTGTCCATCTCCTAATCTCTTAGTGCAGTAACAAGTTTTCATTTTGGTCAATTTGGTTTCAATTTGGTTTCCTAGACTCATGGGAAAAAACAGCTGCAGTTGCATCCATGGCTGTTCTATTTCTGGCTGTTATAATCATCTGTGGAATCATATTCATTAGGTGAGCAGTTCAGTTTTAATGTTTTAATCAATGTTTTTTATTGATTTCATATAATTAATTAAAATGTTCATTCATCCTTCTGTACTGAAGAAAAAGATGCTTCAAAACAAATTCATCCAGAGAGAGGCCAGACAACAAACCAGAGGTAAGGAAGAAGCGGTCAGGTAGCAGGTATACATATATGAACCTGAAAAAGACAATTTTAATGTATATGTCGCATACTGCTGTCATACACTGCACAGTGGGAAGTTTAAATTTGGCTGCTATTGTACAGAAGTTTGATGACTTTGTATAGTTTACATGCTTCAAACTTCATGTCCCACCCAGGTTTATGAGATCCACACTGCACAGTGCGGCTTGTAATGATTGATTTCTAATACTGCACAGTGTGTGGGTACCTTTAGTTAAGACAGTGATTAATTGTAATCAATTTTCATGTGTTGAGAAAATGACACTTTTTTGTTTAATGCTGTTGTTGATGGCATTGCTCTTCCTTTGCTCGGGATATAAACCTCTCCAGGAATACAGATACAAGGTTTGGGAGGCTGTGGCTCAAATGGCAGGGGAGGGCGGGAGGTCCAACCATGACTTTTCATCTTTTATGGTTATCTTGCATTTCAGGAAAATTCATATTATTACATGTTTGACCCTGCACCAAGTGGACGTCCAAAGCGTGACGGCCCTTCAGCTCCAGCACAGAGTAGAGCAGCAGAGGAGCAGCAGGATGATCTTTGCTATTCCAGTGTAACTTTCATAAAGAAGCCAGAAGAGCACGACTACTACAACATTCTTCCCATTAAGACCAAAAGACGAAAAGAACAGGATGAAGAAGTAACAGATGTGGACTACACTGTGGTCAGATTAAACAGCACCCAAAGGTGAGGACACTTATTTTCTGTGGGAATGTTTCCATAATTTCTTTGTTTTGATTTTGTAAATGCATTATTTATTTAGTTTTGGTGTAACTTTGGTCTAACTTAAGAAAAGAAAACACTTAATGTTACTGATATTGTGATTTTTATTGACATCATGTTTACCTTTACAGATTAAGAGATCAACAGGCTGCAGAGTATTCATCAGCACTGTACAGCACAGTCAGGAAAAAGTAGAGTATGAACATGAATGTTTGTCCTCAGTGTACATATTTAATGTTTTTAGGAAGATACTGCTGTTTATGGCTGTGTTTGCATTTTGATAAAGAATGATGCAACAGATATAACAAAATGTGTCCTTGGACAGTGGACTATTATAAACGTTAGAGCTGTGTATATGTGTAACACATGTAACAATCATTACTAGTTTATTAGATGTTAATCTAGCTTGTACTGGAATATAAACTTAATACAGCAAACAAGAAGCACTCTGAAAGCACAAACCACTCTCTGGGCAGTTTTATTTTTAAGGGAAGATTATTACATTTTGCATATGTATTTTGTATTCTTTATTATTTTTAAACTTGCTTTAAGAAGTTTGTAATGCAGTAAAAAAAATGCAATGTGCAATGTGCAAGCATTTTAATATACTTGACGTAATTTGAGTATAATATATATATATTTTTTTATTCGTGTGGATATTGTAAATGTGTAAACATTCACTTCATTGTTTAATACAATTTGTTTAAATCTTTGGTAATAAGCATTAAGTGAATAAAGATTTGATTTGGTTTATTTTGTACATTCAAAATGTTTTGATGCATTCTCAGTCATCCAGGTAAGTAAATCCCAAAAAGTTGATTCAGTTCATCTGGACGTGGTGTTTTCAGTGGGAGAAACATTTCATCACTGAGCCAAGTGACTTCTTCAGTCTCAAAATGCTACGTCCAGATGAACTGAATCAACTGTTATAAGATGTTAATCTAATGTACACAACAAAGGCATACTGAAATGAATCTGAAATCATATTGCCATTTTAAAAAGCTCTGTAAAGCATTATTATTAATTTCACCTGTAGACTAATCTATTGGCCTTAAAGATGAAGTCAGAAGGCAAATGTGACATGAAATTTTAAATTTTTATGCAGTAATTTCTTTCTTCTCATTTTAAAAGGGATTTACAGGCCTTTGTCTGTTCATGCACATTAAGCGGGTACAGAGGAAGTCAGGCAGCCAGATGTCTATCTCTCTAAAATTTTCCAACCACAGAAGAAATCATCTTCAGATCACATCTTCATCTCCATCCATTTTTACTTCTGAGAATTGCATTTCCTGCTCTGTCTCTCTGTGCGGGAGTGTGAATAAGAAACCATTAGGTGAATAATAATAGGCTACATTTGCTTTGCATTGTCCCCACCTGATGACAGTGGTATAGTATGATATGATTCCATATTAGGTTCTTGATGAATGTGTGTTGTTGTTCTTCAGCATGGTTCTATGTGTCCCTTTTTAACTTTGAGTACCCGCCCCTTTAAAGATCTCTGCACAGCCCTGGAGCAGAATAATATCAGTCCATGAGTCTCAGACTGAGGCAGAGCTGAAGTGTGAAAGCAGCTGCAGTCCAGCTGGTTTTCTTTTGTGTGGTTCAACAAAAACAAATTTTGTTCCAGTCATGTAAGGTTCCTGTTTCGTCATAAATGTTCTAGGATCAACCTTCCAACTGACCAAATTACATTATCTGAGCCAAAAAGTTGGTTAATGCTTTTAAAATTATGACTATCACACCAAATTTGTAACCTAAATTTGGCTAACAGCAAACTTAACTTGATAATTAGAGTGGGTGGGTGTGGTGAATGGGTGGAGAGGTTTTGGAGACAGTGTCGGAGGAGTCGGGCGGCCACAGCTGCCAGTCATCATCTAATTGTGATTCCTCTATTTTGTCTCAGGCTATGTCCACACGTACCCGGGTATTTTTGAAAATGCCGATTTTTCTATGTGTTTGTACCTTTCGTCCACACGTAAACGGCGTTTTCAGTCACTGAAAATGGAGATTTTTAAAAACTCCGGCCAGGGTGGATATTTTTGAAAAACTCGTTTTTGCATTTACGTGTGGATGAGAAAAACGGAGAAAACGCAGCGTCAAAGGTGTGCGCCTTTTTTGACGTCACTGTGCGCCACGTTATTGTTTCGGTGAAATGAATTTCTACAATACTATTACTGTTAGTTGTACTCTGCAGTGTTTAAATGCTTACATATACACACACAGTTACTGTCCCGCCACACATACGACTCTGTTCCGCTTCTATGCCCCATCCTTGTTTACTATTTCCCACCGAGGCTTCTAGACTTCTGATTGACCAACATTTCTACATGGTTAGGAATATAGCGCCACCTGCTGCTTTGGCATCTTCCTAGCAGTGTTTTCCTTCATTTCTGTGTTTACGTGTGGACGGGATTATTTTTTAAAACGAAAAATCTCCGTTTTCAAAAATACCCGTGTACGTGTGGACGTAGCCCCAGTAGGTCGCTGGGACCAGGGGTGTGTGAGTGATGACTGTGGTGTGCAGTGTGTGTTAAACACTGCAAGAATAAAGTCTGTGTGTTCTATCATTGAGAGACCCAGTGTCTGTATGTTGGGTCCCACAGTAACAGTAATGAGTGATACAATAATTTATTTATTATTTTGTACAAATCAATAAAGAAAACATCAGACATCACAGCGACATGATTGGTCAGTTGCAATGTTAATCCTGGACCAACATTATTATGATGATGCCGGTTCAGTCTTTGTTTAGATCACTGTACAGATCAGCTAATTAAAGACTCCCAAAAGCATCAGGACAGAACTTCACCATCAGACCCAAAAACAGTGGGACTCATTACTGTGAAGCCCAGAACACAAGAGGACGTCAGAACTCCAAAAACATGTAACCAGTGCAAAGAAAACAAAATATTCTGATACTTTGTAATTCCTACACTTTCAGTGCATCATTAAATTGACTCGATACTGATTTCTCTGCTTGTGTTGAATCTGTGGATCAGGTAGTCCAATAAATGAATTCTTTTTAATTAAACAACCAGTTTCTTGTTGTTGGATTAAATCCACAAGGAAAAGACTTGTAGGTTTTTGAAAGTGGACAAATTAATCTATAATATATAATAATAAATATCGTTAAAGTAACAGGTCCTACGGATACAACTTATGCTATAATATGTTCACAATAAATTGGTTTTTAATTCACTAGAAAAGAAAAATAAGCAATCTTAAAACTTAATGTAAAGGAAAAGAGCTTCCAATGACCTTATTTGCATCTCATAGACAGAAAAAGTCATTTAATTTTGAAAACAAATATTTTGGTGTGTAACTCTTCTTAAAGAACTCGACATGTCGTTTTAAACTCAACAGTTTCCACACTGCTTGGTGGTA
Source organism: Haplochromis burtoni (assembly GCF_018398535.1). Lineage (NCBI taxonomy): Eukaryota > Metazoa > Chordata > Actinopteri > Cichliformes > Cichlidae > Haplochromis > Haplochromis burtoni. The sequence goes on from NW_024582630.1 coordinate 766,895, forward strand.
AAACATGAACATGTATTGATTCCCGCTTTATCTGCTGTAGACAAATGAGCTGTCATGAACAATTCAATGAGGAAACTTAGCATTAAGTGTGAAGAAATCCTGTTAAATATCCTGATCCAAACTGCTGGTGTTTTCTATGTAATGCTTTTTAGCTTTTCTACTATGTGAATCTGTATTAATAGCAATAATATCATCTTCTCTCTTTTTCTGTCTACACCAGAAGTAAAGGAAGAGTAGAGAAATCATCTCCACTGTTAGGTGTGGCTGTGTGCAGGCAGGAATAGGACCCAAGGTGCAGACTCCGGAGACAGAACTTAAACAAAAACAGCTTTAATGCTGAACGCAAACATGACATAACTGGAAAAAACTCAAAATAAACTTACACCGGTGGACAGGCAAAACACACAGCAAAGTAAACGGTAGATCACGACACAGACACAGAGAAACACAGGGCTTAAATACACAGAGGGAGCAATCAGGGAATGGGTAACAGGAGGGAAACACAGCTGGGGCAAATCAGGCCTAACGAGACAAGGGGAAGCAAAACCAGACACATTAACATCAGACATGGACTTTCAAAGTAAAACAGGAAACACATAACACAGACTGAACAAAGACACAGACTCATATGCAGGCACTACAAAGGGAACAGAGACGTGGGAACAGGGCAGACACAAACACTGACTGAACACGGGGATATAGGAACTTAAGATACACATAGACACGAACTAGACAAGGGGATGCAGGTGATAGGGGAGACATAAGCCATAAGACGGAACTCAAAGAAACCAAAAACTAGAAAGTATGAATAATAACATAAACTCAAACACCCTGGGTCAACGACCCAGGCATCCTAACATCCACAGTCAACAAAACCTGATTAATATAATAAAACATTCTAAGCTCACATTATTACTTGATCAGCCATATTGTTATACTGTTAAGCTGTGTATGTGGAAAGAGTTAACAGTGTATGCTCGTTTGGATACAAATCAACCAACTCCTCTTGTTTAGGAGGCTAAAGAAACTAGGACCAACACCACCACCTGCAGGTGTGGAGTGAAAACCTCCAGAAAGACTTCTTGTGTCGTTGCAGATAAGACATCACTGCAGTGAGTAGTTAAGCCTGCCTAGTGGATGACTGCTATCACACTCAACCCCATCATGTAGATTTGCAGGAGTAAAACACTCCCTGCTGACCCTGCTGACCTGTCCATTATCTTCTGATTATTTATTTGTATTTGTATTTTTGCATAGACTTGGAGGTGAACTTACTGTTTTGGTAGCATTTTTATAGTCGGTGTGTATTTTTTGTGATAAATAGAAAACAGAAAAGATCGAATACAATACTGTAAAAGTAAAGCATGTCAGATACTTTTTAATATTTAATTTTTAGTGATAAAAATGAATACAATGCTATTTTTATTTAACTTTCATGATGGATTGAACAAATATGGCAGGCTTCACCACAAAAACTATCACTAAACTGTCCTATCAAAACAGAAAAAATACTGGAGTGTCCAGGTGGTGCTCTAATTATAGCTCAGAAAATAATTTAGTTAAATGTGTGCCAATTCTTGATTGACCTGGTCACTCGAATCCCAAATCATCAAAATATTAGAATATTTTCTTCCCCGCCATCCCTAATTTCCTTAAAAATATTATGTTTGTAATCTGTAATTTGGGACAGATGTATTAAAACACATCTGTGTATTGGCTAATTAAAAATATAACCAAAATTCAGGCAACCCTTTAAAGTCCTATATTTGAACAAATTAAAAAATCCCAGGACATTGTAAAAACAAAAACTAGTGGCAATTTCTGAATAGATACATAGGTGTATTTCACAATAGTAAAGCACATAATATTTTTAACACTAGAAATTAGAAAAAAAAAAAAACAACTGGAATGTCCAGATGACACTCAAATTATCACTAAGAAAATAAGTTTGTTAAATATGTAATTTGTGCATAACTTTTATTTATAAGACTTACACACCATTTTGAGATGGTGTTCCATGTAAGTCCTGCCTACTAGCATCTTGCACCCTGCTGTTGGGTTGTCTCAGGGGGATCTTTTCACAACCTGCACCTGGGGTTCTTGCCTGGTGTGGTAGACCCCAGCCTCTATGGATCTTGTGTTTAGTGCCTCTGTGCTATCTTTTAGTCCGGCTTTGTAAAGCCATTGGCAGGATTTTCAATCTGCTGGGTGGTACGTGCTGTTCAGGGGCCTGTGCTTCTTTGATGGTTCATCTTCTTGCTCCTCTTCTTTCTCTGGTTTCTGCTGTCTCAGGTATTCACTAAGCATGTGATCAGCTGTTGCCATCTTCCTGATGCACTAAAGGATCTTTGTGTGTAGGTGTTGATTCCCCAGATCTTTTTCTTTTCATTCAACTGGCTCATTTTACTTAGTTTTCTCTCTGCAGGAATTTGGCAGTTGTGGCATTCCTATAGGCCTCTTCATGAGTCCCATTTGCCTGTGGGATTCCAAGATCTTTGCATCTATCTTCCATGTCAACAATGCTGCCTTCTGGTAGTACAATCTCCCCAGTTCTAACGACTTTCTCTACTTTTTTCCCATCCAACTTCATTTATCCAGTCCAGATGTTGTTACACTAGATCCTAGCAGTGTGGATCGGTGAACTAATGTCTCTCCTGGCACACAGCTTGATACCATCCATGTTGAGGATATGACTAATGATTTCTTCAGCCAGTCTCATTGATGATTTGACTAAGGGTGTTCAGGCCTTTGTAGAAAGGGAGTGGGGACAGAGTATCTCCTTGGTAAATCCTGCATCCTTGACAGTGACTTGTTGGCCTCTAGTGTTGTTGGCCACATCCCTGTTGAATTCCTAATGAAGGCTCTCTGGTTGATCTTCTTCTGTTTCAGGCATTCCAGGATCCATCTGAATCCTGGAATCATCGTCTTTCTTGAAGTCGATCCAGGCGGTGCACAGGTTGGTCATTCTGGTTTTACAGTCTCAAGTGACTGCTCCGTCAACAAGGTGTTTTGCCCCTCTGGTGTCTCTGCCTTTTTCCTTCTATGTGCCTGTTCATTTTCGCCCTATTACAGGACAGGAGCTTCCATGTTTTATTGAGGCAGATTATTGGTTAGTAGTTGGTCCTTTCTGAGGATCCTTGGGGATCAGGACCGTCCAGCTTTGGATTAGCCATTCTGGGTTCGTCTCATCCACTAGAAGCTGGTTAACTTTTGCTAATTAAGAGAGTTATTACTACATGGAAGAGGTCACACTCAAATTTGTATTTAATTACTTAGAATTACTATGCATTATTATGACCATGTGATTAAAATAAATGTAATGAATCCAAATTAAAAAATGGTTTTCCTCAGACTCTAGCGAAACAGAAACTGGGATGACCTGGTGGAAACAGCGAAGAATCCCAAAGTGCAAAATAAAGGGCAGATTTGCAGGGACTAATATTTAAGGTTCTTTTATCTGATAAAAGTGTGGTAATTGCTTGTGGTCCATAAACTTGTGATGATACATAATTACTTGGCTGCCAACTGAGAGTAGAAGAGCAAGTACAAGACCACCCTGCATTCTGGTATTGTGTGCATAGTGGTGGTTTTTGACTCTGTTTTAGATTGAAAACTATCTTCAGTATCAGAAAGACTGTGGTGTGGTGTAATGTGTACTTAAATTTCACGTTTAGGGTTCAAATCGATCACTTCACTTGGAGAAATAAAAATCCTACACATGTTGGACGTATCTGTATTCTAAATATTAGGTGATGGCATGTCATCTTTGCCCTCTATGAAATCTACAGCTAATGGTTTCTTATTGTCTTAAAAAATAAATTCCCGAATCACATACAGCGGGGTTCTTAACAAGTATGTGAATCATTCAGGCCCCACACAGGATATATTTATTTTGACATCCATGTTAAAATTTCAGTTACATTATAGATACTTATTTTAATGTAACACTGTGGAGATTAGTTTTGAGTTTTATAGATTTATAGAAAAATTGATCATGGTCTTGTGATCATATGATCTCTTTAATAAACTGGACCAGAAACGTAAAATTAAAAAGTGATTAAAATATGTTGTGTTTGTTTTTAAGAAGTTCATTCTGCGTGCTGCACTGTATAAGAACCACTTCTTCATTTCAGTGTGGGAGTCTGTTTACGCTTACTGAGCGTGTACAGCAGGAAGGAAGACAGTTTAATATGACTTTAATATTTTCCAACCACAGAAGAGATCTCATCTCACCTCAGCGTCTCATGAAGACTAACTAGTGAACAGGATTTTTCATGTTGAAGTGATTTAAGGAATGAGAGGAGCAGCTATGAGTTTAAGTGCAGCAGCCAGTGGATTTGTTCTCTTCCTTCTCTCTTTATCAGGTATTGGGAACCTCTATATTTGATTTATACCTACGGTTACACTGTCGACACCAGAGCTGTTTCTGGCTGTCACACATTCAGCAACTGCATTACTTTTATGAATTATAACTGTAAACAGAAGAGATTTATTTTTTTTGCCTTCTTTTTTTAAGTAAAAAAATACAAATGTTGTGTAATGTGTTGTAAACACTACAGATATTATTTTTTTCCATAAATATACACTGTTAGAAAAAGGCCATTGTATTTGTATTTAACTTTCTAAAATGTTTATTTTGCTATAGTACTTATTTAAACAATTTAGATTATTTCTAGTTTATTAAACATTGAATTTATGAGAGAAATCTTCTAAGGACTAATAAACATTCTCACATATACCTCATATGAATACATTTATATTATACCCTGTTATCGAGCACTATACCTGGTCTCAACCAATTAGGTGATTAGAAGAAAATGACTCTAAAACTATTTCTTGATTGTTACGGTCAACAACAAAAGAATCAAAACTTCAGTTTTTCTATTGTGATGAAGAGTGCTTGGTCTAAATCCCATCAGAATTTCTCTCTGCATATAGTTTAACTACAAATAAGACTGTTTATGGTTGTTATCATTAATCTAACTGCATTCTGATGTGTTCTGTGTTACAGTGGTACAGAGTCAGAATGATTATGCAGTGACTTACACTTCTACTCAGATCTGTGCTGTAAAAGGATCAACAGTGGTCATAGGCTGCTCCTTCAAACACTCATTAAATTTGGCAAAAAAGATTTGGTTCACTAAAGGGAATGATAATAACCCTGAAGATCTGAAAACAGACTCAGTGTATGCAGGTCGAGTGTCGTACAGTTCTCAATGGTACAGCTGCACTCTGACAATCAGAGACCTGAGAGAGAGCGACTCAGCTGTGTACAAGTTCAGGTTTGAAGCAAACCAGAAAAGTTTTACTGGTTTACCTGGAGTCACTCTGACTGTCACAGGTACTGATCTACACACACTGATAAATATTTAATCAACTTAATATGCATGTTCTACTGTGCTTCTAAACTTTTCAATGGTTTAATGTATAGACATTGAGAGAATTATTATTTTGTTACTAATTCATTTTATTACTTCTGTGAATTTTACTGATGTCTCCCTCAGTGTGAGAGTGACTGACATCTTATTTATTGTTTCTTGTCCACTGGTCAAGATGTTCAGGTTAGAGTGTCGACTGGACGACAGTTGGATTGTGTCACCAGCTGTAATCCTATTGTTTCATCTTATGTCTGGTACAAAAATGAACAACAAGTGAATGGAGCCAGCTCTTCTTCTTATGAAGCGAAATATGACACTGAAAACAGCTACTCATGTGCTTTAAAAGGATTTGAGGATTTTCACTCTCCATTAGTTTGTGAGTTCACTTTGAGATTTTACCTGAATGAAAACTTTTAATATGGAGGCTCATTAATGGTGTGTTCTTTCTGTCAATAAGCATGTTTTTTTTTATCTCTTAGGTGCCAAAAAACAGTGGTGCAACAGAGTGAATTACAGTAACAGAAGAATCTGTGCATTCAAAGGCTCATCAGTGGACATTTCTTGTACTTACAACAATTTTGAACGTCAAATCCAATCAAAGTCCTGGTTCCGTTCTGGTCGTGGATCTGAGGACCTCAGAAAAGACTCCCAGTATGCAGGTCGTGTTCAGGTGATTGAAAGAGAGAGAGGACGCTCCACTCTGAGAATCAGAGACCTGACAGAAAGTGATTCAGCCGAGTATCACTTCAAATTCAAAACACAAAGATTTGAATGGAGGAGTAGTTTACCTGGAACAACTCTGACTTTCACAGGTACTGATGAATACACACAGAATATTTCATTCAGTTAAGTCATTAAGTTAATAATGTGACTATTTTTGTTATTTCACACAGTTCTGCAGGTGAAGGTGAGCAGAATAATATCAGTCCATGAGTCTCAGACTGAGGCAGAGCTGAAGTGTGAAAGCAGCTGCAGTCCAGCTGGTCGTCTTTCTTTTGTCTGGTTCAAAAACAATCATTTTATGGTTGAACGAAGTTCTTATCAAGATCTGTTCAATCCTGGAGACATCATCTCCTGTGCTTTCAAAGGACATGAAGATTATCGCTCAGATCCTGTGTGTAAGTTTACTTTACTCTGTTATTGATGATCATGATTTTCAGCTCCTCAGCTTTCTTTGTTCACCAAAATGTTGTTTAAGATATTAAGTAGAATTCACAATACTGTACATACAGTTTAAAGGTGAGTTGAGTCAGGTTCATGAATTAGAGGTAAGCACTCAGTTAAAGTCAGAAAAGAACAGTCATTGTGCTGAAGAGTGGTTTGATCCTGATCAGAGAACATCAAAGTTCTTTTCATTTTGGAAGGTACAAGCACATGTACATTTAATCGTGATTATTTACTTTAGAGGAACTAATTAGCAATCTAATAAGCAGGGATCTTCTGACTGTCTACAAAGGTCTGTCCATGGACTGTCATGTGTACATCCAATTTATGGAACAACTGACAAATCCAGCAAACATGGTCTGTTCATGCAAAGCATGAATCTGCTATACTGAAGATAACTAGGGTCACCATATTTTGATTTTCAAAAAAGAGGACACCTGGCCCAGTCATGAGGAACTTTAATAATACTGTTTGCTTAAAGAAAACATATTTAAACAATGCCTTCTCTGTGCGGTTAATGAATGGCAAAATTAAAAATGTCATATTGGCTTTTACAAGTCAACAAGTGCAAAAAAAGAGGACGGTTGGTCACCCTAAAGATAACAGATGTGACCAAAAATTACAGGCTTGTGTTTCCCCATACTTGCGGATGTGACAGACTGAAATGAAAGTGAGGGAAATTTCTTGACCACCACTTTAGATAATAGAGATAATTTGCACACACAATTATAACATAACAATAACGATAAAAGTAAATGTATTTTTTCTGTTCTAGACATTCCAGAGGTTCCCACTGTGTCAGTGAGTCCCTCTGGTGAGATAGTGGAGGGAAGTTCAGTGACTCTGACCTGTAGCAGTGATGCTAACCCAGCAGCTAAATATACCTGGTACAAGGAACAACAACCAATCAGCCAAGAAAAGCAAATCACCTTCAGGTCCACCCGGTCTTCTGACTCTGGAGAGTATTACTGTACCGCTGAGAATGAGGTGGGGCGAAGGTCATCTGAAGTCATCTCTATCAAAGTGAAATGTGAGTCAAGACAGTTTCCTTATAATGCCACACAGAAACAGGGGTTTAAACTCTGAAATCGTCACAGGTGGAGAAAACTGTCAATCAACTGTACAATCTGCGATGTCGGGAATAGATATTTAAACTTAAAGAATAGGATGGTGTACAATTTCTTCACAATTATTATGTTGAACACTAAATTTGAATGTAAATTTGCTGCAATTTTTGTCATAATTATTTCCACATCCCTTCCAGATGCTCCAAAGCTTCCCTCTGTGTCAGTGAGTCCCTCTGCTGAGATAATGGAGGGTAATTCAGTCACTCCGTCTGGTGAGATTGGTGACGACAGTCCAGTGACTCTGACCTGTAGCACAGTCAGTTTTTCTCCTGACATTAGGAACAATCAAGGTAGTGACACAATGGAGTTGTTAAAAAAATGGCTTGATTGATTGTAGTTTTAGTATTTTTAGTTTTTAACTGTTGTATGCCGTTAGGCAAGAACTATACTCAAAATGAGTCATTAATTAAGACTTTGGTCTGATATGTTTTATGTTTTATATCCATTCTTATTGGACCATTAATCTTGTAATCCAGTAACAAGTTTTCAGTTTGGTCACTGTTTCCTAGACTCATGGAAAAAAACAGCTGCAGTTGCATCAATCACTGTTCTATTTCTGGCTGTTATAATCATCTGTGGAATCATATTCATTAGGTGAGCAGTTCAGTTTTATTGTTGTTATTAAAAATTTATTTAGTAATTTCATGTTATGATTAATTAAAATGTTCATTTGTTCTTCTGTACAGAAGAAAAGGGTGCTTCAAAACAAATTCATCCAGACAGAGGCCAGACAACAAACCAGAGGTAAGCAAGAAGCGGTCAGGTATCAGGTATACATATATGAACCTGAAAAAGACCATGTTAATGTAAATGAATCTCTTTGTATATGTCGCATACTGCTGTCATACACTGCACAGTGGGAAGTTTAAATTTGGCTGCTATAGTACAGACGTTTGATGACTTTGTATAGTTTACATGCTTCAAACTTCATGTCCCACCCAGGTTTATGAGATCCACACTGCACAGTGTGGATCTAATGATTGATTTCTAATACTGCACAGTGTGTGGGTACCTTAAGTTCTCTCATATATGAAAATGTACATGAACAGTTCATAAAATGTAAAGTCTACTGTTTTTCTTGAGAGTGTGATTAATTGTAATTAACTTTCATGTGTTGAGAAAATGACATCTTTCTGTTTAATAGTGTTGTTGGTGGCATTGCTCTTCCTTTGCTGCATATAAACCTCTCCAGGAATACATAGAAATACAAGGTTTGGGAGGCTGTGGCTCAGGAGGTAAGGGAAAGGGGGATGTCCAACCATAACCTTTCACCTTTTTATGGTTATTTTTAATTACAGGAAAATGCATATTGTTATTACACACTTAACGCTCCGCAAAGTGGACGTCCAAAGCGTGACGGCCCTTCAGCTCCAGCACAGAGTAGAGCAGCAGAGGAGCAGCAGGATGATCTTTGCTATTCCAGTGTAACTTTCATAAAGAAGCCAGAAGAGCACGACTACTACAACATTCTTCCCATTAAGACCAAAAGACGAAAAGAACAGGATGAAGAAGTAACAGATGTGGACTACACTGTGGTCAGATTAAACAGCACCCAAAGGTGAGGACACTTATTTTCTGTGGGAATGTTTCCATAATTTCTTTGTTTTGATTTTGTAAATGCATTATTTATTTAGTTTTGGTGTAACTTTGGTCTAACTTAAGAAAAGAAAACACTTAATGTTACTGATATTGTGATTTTTATTGACATCATGTTTACCTTTACAGGTTAAGAGATCAACAGGCTGCAGAGTATTCATCAGCACTGTACAGCACAGTCAGGAAAAAGTAGAGTATGAACATGAATGTGTGTCCTCAGTGTACATATTTAATGTTTTTAGGAAGATACTGCTGTTTATGGCTGTGTTTGCATTTTGATAAAGAATGATGCAACAGATGAATCAAAATGTGTCCTTGGACAGTGGACTTCCTGTCCCTGTCTATACGTGTATCTAGTTTCTTGAAGACCTGAACAAGAGGAACATTACAGAATTTATTGAGGCGATCTTGGAAAAGCAAAATGTGTTGCACCACAAATGCACTCTGATCAGAGTTCTGATGGCAACAGCTGCCAGACAGGATTAAATTTTAAAAAAAAAAAGAGTCTACCTTTACTGAAATAAAATCTTACTACAGCTAACAAGAAGCCCAAGACCTCTCTAGGCAGTAGGCACTATTGGGGGAATTGTATTGTACTTTGTTTATGTTAATTTTGTTTTCTTTGTTCTTTTTAAGGGTACTTTAAGTTTGTAGTACACTCAAACAAGTGTAAATATAATTTGTCCTGCTGAAACCCATTTTAATGTACTTAACATAATTGTGAGTAGAATTATTTTTTATTTGTGTGGATATGGGATATAGGAGTCTTTGCAGAACAGCAGGAGGTAGGTCTGATTAATCTTAAAGTCCTGGTGCTTTGACCGTTTACTTTTATTTTCAGTGCCCTGCTGAACTGCGCT
>NW_024582630.1:777703-799300 GCF_018398535.1 Haplochromis burtoni
GTTTTAAAACAACCATTTTAAATGTGTTTTCTTAAAGCTGTCGTCAGTGATCGCACCAGAGGAGATTTACACATGTTAATCTGTTCATGCACATTAGGCGTGTGCGGAGGAAGGAAGACAGCCGGATATCGATCTCGCTTTAATTTTCCAACCACAGAAGAAACCATCTTCAAACATCTTTGATGAAATACACAATTTTTCATATGTGATCGACCTGATGCAGTTTAAGCAAGAAGTGTTTAAAGAAATGAGAGGAGCAGCTATAAATGCAACTGCAGTAACGAGTGAAGTCTACCTTCTCTCTGTGCTGATATGGTACAAAATATAAATCTCCATTTATGTTTTGTTTTTATACACAAACCACTCACGTGTGTTCACACCTCAAGCATCTGAAGCGCTGCACATCATATGATACTGTAAAGCTGTGTTTGTGTAATGAGCGGGATGAAGAAACGGCTGTTTTGGACTGAAACCAAATTTTAGAAAATATACTTATACTATGTTACTTTAGCGTCCACCACTACAAGCATTTTATCTGACAGCTTTGATCAAGGATTCTTGCATGTACATGTGAGGTCACATACAGTGCACTGAAAAAGTATTTACCCCTTCCTGATGTCTTTGCATATGCTTTCTTTCTTTTTGTATATTTGCTACAATATGACAGATATTCTTTATATTATGACAAATATTACCCCGTTAAATTTTGAAATAACTGGCTTTTTTCTATTTATTGGAAAGCTAGTTAAATTTAGTTTGCTACACGTAGGCCTGATTGCTGCAGGACCCACTGAATGAAGAAATCACTTAAACAGAACTTATCTGATTAAGTGAAGAGCACAAAATGCAACACATCATGCCACAATAAAGACAGAGCTAAAGAAACAAAGTTGTCTATCGGAGTGGAAAGGGTTAAGAGTTATGTGGGAGGCTGTGAATTTAGAAAATTTAATGAACAGTAAAAGAGGAATAATAAATAATGATTGATTAATCAATAAATAATTCAAATGGTGAAGGGATTAACAAAAATAAAAGGCAAAAAAAAATTCTTACTTAAAAAAATTATATGAGAATTTAAAAAAACAGATTTTTAATTACATTTTTTTTTCTAAAAATGCAATTTAAAAAAGAGAAATGAGTAAGGGTAACTAGAAGTAAGTAAGGGTATATAGAGTGTTTGAGGAGACGGGGAAATGTCAGTCTAAGTGTAGAGTAACTGTGACGGGTGGATGTCTCAGAGCTGAGAGTTCACGGCTGAAACGTGGCTTTCTCTGTTCGCTCAGTCCTCACGCAGTTAGAGCTGAGCGCTTTCTGCTCCTCAGTAATAACACAGAGATTTTTATTGAGCAGAACTGAAGCGCGTTTCAGGTTTTTAGTTGCATTTGTGCACGTAGATCGGCACAAACCTCAAATGTCTCACCAGTGAGCACGCAGAGCGGTTTTCATGTCATTTCCTTTTCTTCTTCTTAATTTTTTTTAATAAAACTGTTTTGCTTCATGCCACAGCCTTCAGATATATAACGACTCTAATCCGTTCATGCAGCTTCAGTTTCACACAGCCTGCAGTGATATTTACGAACACGGCTCAGTAACGGTCATGTCTGGACTGCGATTTAAAAAACGGCCCGCCGTGATCAGTCCATTTTAATAAATAAACAAAAATTAATAATAAAATTAAATAAATATAATTCTATGAATAGATGTAATTACTGATATTGAGACAGTTTTTTTAAACGAGGTTAATCAAGTTTACTTGATTTTCCTCCTCTATTCTTTCTTTATTATGTGCCTCCATCGATTTTTGTTATTCGCAGGTAAAGTACACTTTTCTCCGTCTCTTGCTCACTCGGTTGGTGGGACTGCTGTCCTTCCTCCAGTGTTTCTCCCCGGTTAGCGTTCACAGCAGTCACCACCCGTGAATCCGAGGCCTTTATATTATTTATTTCTCCTACATTGGGTAGTCTGACACATTTTGTTGCATTTTTTAGTTCATATTACCTCTTTCAGCTTACCTTTTTTATTTATCCATCTTTATCAAACACTTCTTCCACACTAAACTGATCTAGACGGCACGTGAGCACACAGGGAAGGTAGGAGAGGGGAGGAGAGTAAAGTGTTTGTTGCTCTTTTACAGATTTCAGGTTTATATGGTGCAACAGTTACCTCCTCTCACTTACCTCAACAGTCACACCGTTCTGAGTGAGAAAGGGGGAAAAGCTGCACTTACAGTCTGTTCACTCGCTCCCTCATCCGATGATTCTGAGCCAGCACTTTGCGCTGATGTTGTTGAAATGAACAGACCGCACCTTTGAAAAAAAAAAGAAAAAGTGCAATGTTAGATCAAAGAATTTCCCACTCCCGTGGGCGCATTTCTGCTAATACATCATCAGGCTAACTGGTAAACCCCTACAGTGGCTGTTTGAAGGCAAATGTGTCTTCAGACAGTCACTGAATCAGAATCAGAAAACACATTTACTCACAGACAATAGGAACAGAAAAATGTCTACTTAAAGTACCAATAAAATAATACAATACATTGTATTACTGGTTATTGAGTTTGTTGGTATCTGCCACCCTCAACCTGATGCTGCAGCATGCAACAGCATAGAGGATGACACTGGCCACAACAGACTCGTACAAAATCCTGAGCGTTGTCCCACAGGTGTTAAAATAGAGCCGACTCTGGCCCTTCCTGTTAGTGATGGGATTTCCGGCTCTTTCGGCTCCCAACCGGCTCTTCAGGTTGTTTTGTTGCTTTGATTAATTTATTATTAACAATAATATGAAATTATGCACAAACGGAATTACTAATGTAAAAAAAAAGTGGTTTTATTTATATATGTTTATATGTAAATATATGTGGTGGCCCCTATAGACAAAGCACGTACAAACTCCAAAACACATTTCTAGCATGAACTGAACTTCCAGAACAGAGCTACCTAGATCACTTAAATTAGACAATTGAAAGCATATGTGTATTGTTTGTGTATTTATACACAGGCACTCATATATATTCAAATAATTAAAAAAAAAAAAAGTTCATTTACCTGTTACTACCACACACCAAACTCGGTTGTTGGTACTTGCTGGCTTGTGTAGCCACTAGGTAACAAAAGCTCAACACTGCGCCTAGCATCCTGGAGCACTTCTGTTGTGTTTTGTACGTGTTTTGAGTTTTTACGTGTTTTGGAGTTTGTACGTGTTTTGTCTGTAGGGGCCACCGTAAATATACTTTTATTTATTCACGCCACATAAAATATAATAAATAAATCATATAGTGTTGCTGATCAGACACAGTGTTGAAGAAACACATATTGTGCACTCAAAAAAATATGTTGTTGGATGAACACAATTTAATCATGGCACCTTTTTCCACGTGATTTAACCAAGTACAGTAACCCATTTTTGACCATGTCAAATCAACACATTTGGCATCAGAGACAAACAACCATTAAATTACACTAAATTACACTCATGGGTAATTTAGAATCATCAATGAACCTAACTCTAAATACACACCGCAAACCAGCCAGATTGTAGATATGAACGCGGGCCCTTCTTGCTGTGAGGCAACAGCACTAACCATCACACCACCAAGCTGTCAATTCAGGCTTAGCAAAACTAAGCTATGATTACAAGGCTTGATGCAGAGTTTTCTGTACGTTTTTGTCCCTGACAGGTTACACCACAATAAATAGCAATAGCATACACATGTGGTGTGGATGTAGTTATCTGCCTCTTAAAACTCCAGCGATTTTCCTGCAGTTTGATATCTAATGTGATCTTGTGAATTTCGTGAGTCCAGGCAACTAACCACTCTTACTAGATTGTATCATGTCATCTCAACAAGAAGAAAATAAGTTGCTGATTTTCATGCTGATGCTACATGATTTACTTATGTTCACCATAGAAAGATTAAATTATTTAGTTCAAATTACAAGTTTGACTCTTGTACAAGTAACAATCACCCAATTTCATTTTTTTGAGTGTGGCCTTCCCGTCAAATATCTACAATCCAGGACACGAGAGAGACATCCACCTGCATCGCTGTCAGGTTTTCACCCAGGATGGTCGCCCTGATGGCATTGAATGACTGAATACACTGAATCTGGCCCTAAATATCATGCCGACAACTTTTAACCCAATTTTTTTGTCAACTTAGCTGCAGGAAATCAATTAAAGTGAAAACTAAATTTCAACCAATTAAGCTAACAGCACAACTTCTCTCTGGCAGATGAGGACACATTGGGCCATTGGTGTTCAGTTGGGAAGCTCATCTTGTAACCGGAAGGTTGCCAGTTCAATCCCCAGCTCTGTCTGTCTTGGCCGTTGTGTCCTTAATTGGGCAAGACACTTCACCCTACACCTAACACCTACTGTTGTTGGCGACAGGGGCCAATGGCGTGATATGGCAGCCCCGCTTCTGTCAGTCTGCCCCAGGGCAGCTGTGGCTACAACTGTGGTTTGCCTGCACCAGTGTGTGAATGTGAGAGTGAATAAATAGTGGTCTTTGACAGACGGTGACCTCGCAACACTTTGAGTCAGTTTTGGCAGCAGGGACTCACAAAAGAAAACCAGAGACTTGAACTTCATACAGGAGAAATCGGCTCAGTGGTGTTTGACTCTGTTGTACAAATAAGCACATAATAGCTTATATAATATGAAGAGGATTGCAGGTTATTGAGAATAGACGTCAAATCACTAAAGACATACTGAATTTGAATATCTGTCATTTGCTTTGTTACACATTAAGCAGACACCAAAGGGACACTGGTACGGGCATTTCTTTTCTCCATCTGCATTTGAATTTAAGTGCATTAGCAAAACTGTCAGTTTCGACCAAAACTGTTTTGGTCGAAACTCCCAAAGATAACCGGGTGATTAACTCTTGTCTGTTTTATTTAGCAGATCACAGCAGTAGGTTTTTATTCAGTTCATTAGTTTCACGCGTAGAGTACCTTTGTCATGCACTGATGAGTGTGATTGACAGGCCAGTACAGTCAATGAGAAAAAAAACAGCGAAACATAGTATGACCAAGTTAAAAAAAAAAAAAGACTCCAATTTTTTATTTAATGGATTCAAAATGAGTGACTGAGAACATAAACTCTGCAGGGAAGTGTTTACACGTCTAGAAACAGAGCTGCTTTCTCATGTTCTCCAAAAGACTTTCAGGGTTGTTGTTTTTTCATTTTTACGAGCACAGCTATCACCATCTGTTGGCCTTCAGCTAGAATGCACTTTTAAGGCATTTCCACACTGACGTCATTTTTAACTACCTGTCTGTAGTTATAGCCAATCTGCCTCTGAATCAGGAGAAGTCTATAAATTGTAGGTACAATAATAAACTAGGCCAGCCTCTCCACAAACAGTCTCTGCAAGAAACTGAGTAAATCAAGTTCTCAGTCAATGTCCTGGATCCATATTAAAAAACTGTTACTTGTTTTAGATTTTATTGTCTCTCTTTGCTATGTTGTCTTGATCCATTAAAAATGACACTTCACTGGACGTTGGTCAGAATTCACTGCTGCACTCTGCGTGCACCGTGGGTGGTTTCTGAATATGCTGAACAGGAGTAGAAACCTGATAAATTTGGAGTTAAATGTAAGAGGACAGCTGATGTTGTGATACACAGCTCTATGCATGTTGAATATTTTTGAAACAGTTGTTTTGAACACTGTTAGAGCTTTTGTTTGTTTTTTGTTTGTTCACATTCAAATGGTCAACAATCAGTTAATGCTAGTAGAAGCAACAATTGTTTTTTATTTTTTCTCAATCTACGTTTGGACGTGGACAGCACAGCGTCTGTCACGAGGGGGTGCAGTTTAGTAAGGTTGTAAAAAAGTAGTAGAAGAAAGAAACTCTTGTTCTGTTTTTAGTGCCACCTACACCGGATTACAGTGTCTGTCTGCTCTCTGGTTGCAGCATATAATAAGTGAAACCTGAAGTCAGTACTTGGAATCCATTGCAGTAGTAAAATGCGTAGAGACGGAGCATTTATTAATTAGAAATAATAATAATTGTATGTGTTAATGCATTTATGCAGCAGTGCTGACAGTGCATTGTCACTGTCTGGGACAAATAATTCACATTGTATGACTTTAAAGAATTAATGAAATAACCCAAACACATCACACCACTATAGATGTCTCATGCATTATGCACACCACATTAAATTCAAGTCAATGAAGAGTTACATGTCGCAGTATCTCTGAGTCCTGATCTGCTGATCAGGAAACAGCAGAAGCTGTCAAGTGGATAGTGCACTCTATTTTTTTAAAGTTTCATTACTGCAATGATCATCAGCCTCAAAGTTGAACTTTCTTTTTTGCTTATGAGAAGTTTTAATTTCATGTTGGGAATGTCCGGATATTCAAATATTACAGGCTGGTAAAGAGGAAGTAAGCTCGGACAGACTTTGACAGCTGTCTTATTAATGTGTTGAAACCACAACGGTCACATGTTTTCTGTCCTATGTCTTATTTTAGATCATTATGTGGATTATATCTCATGTGCAGCTCTGACCATGTGACATTTTCTAACAGTGAGACGAACAGAATGACTATGAGTGTAACAACAGCTGTGAGTGGGATTGTTCTCATCGTTCTGTCCATATCAGGTACTGAACATCTTTTAAATACACTTCTTACGTCTTTAGTACAGTTATTTTAGTTGTTGTAAGTATATTTACTTACTGGACATCATCCTGGAACACTGTATGCTTTAATGTAATTATTTCATTAAATAACAGGAACTTCCTGCAGAGATGGTTAAACTGCTTGCACGTAATAAGAATAGTGATGGTTTCAGGCTAAATATAAAGCAACAAGGAATTATTTCCAGTCTTACATAAACTGAACATGTTCTTTTTATAGAAACCTTTCAATTAAAAAAATGAAATATTTAATGTAAAATGTGATGAACAGTTTTTACCTGTTCACCACAAACACAAAGTAAATTTGTAAATTTTCTTTAAACCTTTTTTCCATAGTTAAGATTTCCTTTTTGAATTGTGTATTTGTTGTTTCAGTTTGTGCGATGGTATTCTGACTACAATGTGCTATTTCTGCAACATTTAGCAAAATTCATATTATCAAGACATCACAGTCTGATGCTGAAGAGTTTCACATTTCTTCAGCAGCTCCACGCTTCAACGAACATGGGAAACCAACCAAGCAAAGACACGACACGCCCTTCTAACTGTTAGCATTTAGGATTTTCCCATCCATATCACAGGTGGAAATTCTCCAGCAGCCAGGAATGCCCAAAACACAGAGTCAAATTTCCCACATTTGTTTTCTCAGTCATTATTAATATATGGATGGATTACTGAGACATGTGCATTAGGAATATCCAGCTTATCTTTGAGAGACCAAACCGTATTGTCTCAGTTTGAAGTCTGCATTATGTATTCAAATATTTCTTGTGGAGAAAGTTTTGTGACTTCAGATGAAAACAAAATACAATTTTGACGTTTAAAATTATGCTAATCTTGACTGTGGTTTCTGATGTTTCAGTGGCGCACAGTTGGAGAGAATGGGAAGTGACTTTTACTACTACTGAGATCTGTGCCATTAAAGGATCGACGGTGGTAATGCACTGCACCTACACATACCCACCAAGAATAAACAGCATCAATACCACAGTTCAGAATAGCTTCTGGTTCATTTATGTGCCCAATGTTGAACCTGTGGATCTTAGAATAGATTCAAAGTATGCAGGTCGTGTTTGGTATCACTGTGGTACGAACGACTGCACTCTGAGAATCACAGACCTGAGAGAGAGCGACTCAGCTGTGTACAGATTAAAGCTCATAACAAACCAGCCAGGGGGGACCTATACTGGTTCACCTGGAGTCAGTTTATCTGTAACAGGTAAGACTGTTGTCTGTTGGATCAAATTCTTAACATTTATGAAACAGTGCAGCGAATTTCACTGTCTGTTATATTGCATTTTACTAATCCAGGTGTAAAAGTGCAGACGATTCACACAACTCAATGCCTTACTTATTGGTGCAACAAATTAGAGATGCAGTGTCACAGCAGTTGCCTTCCTCATCATTCTTCATACATCTGGTACAAGAATGGACACATGACTTCAACAGAATCACTTTATTCAGGCTACCTTTATTCTGGAGACAGCATTTCTTGTGCTATCAAGCCACATGAGACCTTTCCTTCTCCTTCTGTGTGTGAGTATACGCCACAGTCTTCCACTCATACTCTCCTGAGAACCCAAGCTCTTGTTTGGGATGTGTATTAAATGTTTCCCAGCTGTTTGTGATTAGTTGGATCTGAAAAGTATCAAAACTGAACATCATCTTTAAGCAGAACGTAATAAAAATAATATGTAAGGGCAGTACAGCATTAATAAAATATTATCTTAATAGAATATAAGAGAAAATGCATTTTCCCCATATTAGTACAAAGCGTCTCAGCAGGATATGATGCTGTTTCACGGCCAGATTTCCTAAATGAGCCAAATGGGAATTGTGAGCAGACAAAAATTAAGCCATGCTTTTATTCTGTGTGTCAGCAGTAAATTGTGTGTAACAAACATTAGTAAATAAGTTTGTGTACCTGATTTGAATATTCTCCCTTTATTTTGCGCCTTGACAAAGACCCTCGTAGAAATGTGTTCCCACCTCATGAACGCTGTCTTTTCTCTGTGCTGTCTTTGTAAATACAGACAGTATTTTTCAAATGCCAAAACCCAGATTGCGCTGATGCAATATTTATTATGTGCATCTGTTCCTTAATGTACTGTAGTAAGATATCTTTAACATGGAGAAGACTGTTCAAAGACAGTAAATGTATGCAAAACTGTATTTTCATGGCGATCGTAAAAAGAATTCTGTTTTTCAGGTGGCTATTATCAGTACTGCAACAGAGTGAATTACACTGAAAGAAGAATCTGTGCCTTCAAAGGCTCATCAGTGAACATTTCTTGCACATACTATCACACAGATCCTGTTGTGTCAAAATTCTGGTTCAGACCTGATCGTAGTTATTGGTTGGGAACTCACTTTCTGCTATGGGACCCTAGTAAAGACTCCCAGCATGCAGATCGTTTTCAGCTCCTTGAAAGAGAGAAAGGACGCTCCACTCTGAGAATCAGTGACTTGAGAAAGACTGACTCTGCAGAATACCGCTTCAAATTCACAACGCAATCGTTTCAATGGGGGAACATTTCACCTGGAACAACTCTGACTGTCACAGGTACTGACTGACTAATAAGTATTTATCTGTATTATAACCCTATACTATGTATAGTGCAGTGTTAATTTCAACATGTACATAGTCTATATTGTATGTGAATGACAACCATATATCCTCTTAGTAAACTTACAATCAGTGTTGGGGTCGTTATTACAAAAAAAAAAAAAAAAAAGCAATGTATTACACGTCACTCGTTACTTTTCTTAAAAGTAATGCAGTCCATTAATTTCACGTTACTCTGTAAAATGAACTAAAACACACTGCCACATTATTACCAGTCAACACTTTGAATCTTAGGCTACAGTTTCACATACCAACACAAATCTCTGTCCTTATGAGGACACACATACCATTTTTCTTTTAGTGTTTACAAACACTAACCCAACAACAAAACAAAACAACATCAAAATACCCTCAAAACCAAAAAACAAAGATGAAAAACAGCCTAACGATACTTCAAAGCCATTGCCTCAGTTGTTCTACTGTAGAAACATATGCAAGCAGAAATGAAGGTTAGGCTACAGTGGTGCAAGCCTGACTGCCCATCAGTGCCTTTGTTTCTTGTTACAAGAACAGTTTCCTTCCTCATACTGCTCATAACCGTTACATGCTTACACTGATTTGTATTCTAATATCTTTAGGTAGATAGTGCATATTTCTATTGTGTGCACTTATATTCATATTTATTATATTAATATTTTATATATTCTGTATTCTATTTCTGTACCACTTTCTTTCGCATCATGACACCAAGGCACATTCTTCATATGTGTAGAAACTTAATTCTGATGCTGATTTACAGGGTCTGGCTGCTGGGTTGAAGTTGTTTCTTTCCTGGAGCAGTTTTCATTTTACCATTGCACTTTTCCAATATTGTGCATAAAAATAAAAGTAATGCCTATATCTCTGTTCCTGAAAAGTTGAAAAAGTTGAAAAGTTTCAGAACCCCTCTATCATCTTTTTCACTCTTGCTAGGTCTTTCAACGTTAACGCGGCATGATAACGATTAACACGAATAAAATTTTTTATATAATCAACCCATCTGGAGCACAGAATGGAGAAACTTTGAACAAACTGCTCGTAATGCAGTGACAGAGACATTTGAAGGATTTTGAGTCATTCTGCGCTCCAAATGGGTTGATTGAGTTAAAAATTTTAATTGTGTTAATCATGATGCGGCGTTAACGGGCGTTAATGCGGCGCTAACGCATCAAAGTGTCAACGTTGACAGCCCTAGTTCTAGTTTTAGCCCTAGTTCTTGCACATGAACGAAAATCAGCTGATTGTAGTGCAAGCAGAAAGATTACATGAATGTGTTACTGACAAATGTAATGTGATTACAGTAAAGTGTTACTTTGGAACACATTACACCCAACACTGTTTGTAATACTTATACAGAGCAATATTCTACTGCATACTTAAAAGCAACCTGTTAACGGTGGATCTAAGTCTGGTAAATTCTGACATTTTTCTTTGCAGATCCAGATATACAGGTACAGGTGGTTTGGTCCTCCACTGGCCCACAGCTGATCTGTCAGAGCAGCTGTTTTCCTTCTGGTCATTCATCCTTTGTCTGGTATAAGAATGAAGAGGAAATTCTTGGAGAATCTTCTTCCTTATACACAAAATATGCTGATGGTCCCGACAGCTACTCCTGTGCTTACGAGGGTCACCGCTCTAACCCAGTGTGTGAGTTTACTTCACAGTGCCACTTAACAAATGATCATCTTTGATCGTCAGTTGTTATATTACAGACAGAGTAAATTATGTGAATAAAGTACAAGTAGTAAATATGATAAGTATTGTATATGAAACATATTTAAAGAGAAACCAAGAAAAAAACGTCAAATGATTAAAGTGATCGTATCCACCCATCTTATCCAGTGATCTTTGACTAATCCTGAAAATTATCTTTGGCTGTTTGTAATCAAACAGTGAAACAACTTTGTCTTACTGCTCAACTGCTTCTTAGATTTAGTTCACAGATATCAATTACTGCTATTTTAATGTAGAATTTACGAGAATAATCCAAAATTCATTGGTCCACTGATGATGGAGAGTTCATTGGTCCATTGATGATGGAGAGTTCATTGGTTCACTGGTGATGGAGAGTTCATTGGTCCACTGATGATGCAGAGTTGTTGAGGCTGAGCAAAAAAAAGGCTCAGCCTATGTGACTATCAGACTGCTTCGCAGAGGACGAGTTTTTGTCCTTGTGCTTTCCTTTCTCCAAACACCGCACTCAGTTTCTATTTTGACATGATCATTCCAGCAAAATTTGTTCATGCACTCTTGCTGCTCATATTTGTATCTTTAGTAAAGATAAGACTGGCAGCGACTCGACTGTGTTGTGTTTGTTGGTACACTTATGGCACTGGCTTCCTGTAGCAGGTTTATTTTGCCTCTAGGTATGTGTTCACTTTTGTTGAGATCAGAGATGGGCAGTAACGCGTAACGCGTTACTGTAATCTGATTACATTTTTCAAGTAACGAGTAAAGTAAGGGATTACTATTGCAAAAACGGTAATTAGATTACCGTTACTTTCCCGTAGGAACGCTGCGTTACTGCGTTACTAAAACCGTGATTTTTTGCGAGAATGTCTCATGACAGTGACGTAAGCGAGTGCGCCGTTAGTGACAACAGCTGTGTGCAGATCAACAATGGATCAATATCGATTGTGGGAGAGAGTATGAGCGTGCAGCGTTTAAAGCGTGGAAGTACTGACCTTACTTTGAGTTTGATTCCATAAAAAGTGACAAAAACATTAGGTCCTTGTGCGTGGGAAGAAAACTTCTTTTTACAGCGAAAAAACCCCTAAACTTCCAAGCAAGCACCGAGTGCGCACCACGTAATGGGAAATTCACAGAGAAACTCGCGGATTCTTCACTGACCGCGGCACACCTGCACCAGGGTAAACCTCCGCCTACCCTCACTCCTGCTTTACAGGTGAAAATAGAGCAAAAGGACCGCTGAGTCTTTGACTTTATTTATTTTCTGCTGTGTTTTACTTGCATCTATTTGAAAGAGTGAGTGTAAACACAAAAAATATTTTATTTTATGTGCTGGAATGTGCAGAAAATAGGTTTAAATGTTAAACTAATTTTTCAAGTCAGAGAATGTTGCATATAATTAAATTTTTGCTTGATGCATAAAGTTAAAAGATTAAAACTAATAAAACAAGTTAAAAAGAGACTTTTCCATTTGATTACATTTTGTATGATGGATTATGCAGAAAAAGTAGAATTGGGCTGAAAGATCTATCGCTTTATCACCTATTCAGGTTGTAAATCGTGTTTTTAAAAAGTAACTAAGTAATTAATTACTTTTGAAAATAAGTAATCAGTAAAGTAACGGGATTACTTTTTTGGGGAAGTAATCAGTAATTAGTTACTGATTACTTTTTTCAAGTAACTTGACCAACACTGGTTGAGATTGTGTATTGCTGATGAGTTTATAGTATGAAGTTAGAAAATACTATGTTTCTTTCATTTTTATTTGCTGTTAACCAAGATGAGTGACAACGCCAAAATACTCTGTAGAAGAAATTATAGTATGCATCTTTTCACAGTTATTAAAAACAGGCACAAGCGACAGAATTTCCAGCAGCTGGTGCAGCTCAAGCATCATCGTTCTGGACAGTGACACACAGTTAAAGGCTAATAACACATTCATGTATGTTTTGTTGTCCAGATGCTCCAAAGGTTCCCTCGGTGATGAGGACGGCTCCTGGTGACATCATTAAGGGCAGTTTAGTGTCTCTGACCTGCAGCAGTGAAGCTAACCCATTACCTAAGTATTCCTGGTACAGGAAGGCTCAAATACTGGTCAGTAAAGAAAAACAGCTGTTCTTCCAGTCCATCCAACCCTCTGATTCTGGAGAATATTACTGTACAGCTGAAAATGTGCTGGGAAGGAGGATATCTGAATTTATCTTCATTAATGTAAAATGTGAGTAAAGAATTATTTATGTAAATGCAAAATAAAAAGAAGTCCATATGATGCCCACCTTCTTCATACTTGTCATTATTAACATTGAGTTTCAAGTTTTATTTGTCATATGAAGGTGGCACATTGCACATTATAATCGGCAAAATAGCAGATAAAGTAATTAAGGCAAAAATAAAAGAAAATGCATATAAATAAAGAAAATATCTAAAAATATAACAACAGCAGAATAAATAAATAGAAATTACTTAAACTACTGTAAAATTACTTTGAGTAGTTCAGTAGCCTGATGGCTTGTGGTTAGAAACTGTCCCTGAATCTGCTGATGTGGGTGTGGATGCTCCTGTACCTCCTGGCAGGAGCATGAACAGTGTGTGGCTGGGATCAGAGTCGACCTGGAGGGCCTTCCTGTTTGTAGAGGTCCTGGATGGCTGGTAGTTCAGTCCTGGTCATGCATTAGGACACACTGAGCAGTAATAGCTCGTGAAGAAGCAGTTAAAAATAATACAATTTACAATTTTATTTGAATGTTTCAAAGGGGTTTATCACACTACCTTGCCCCACGTCCTGCAACACACAATCTACCTAAAATTTGTGATCTATCTTGCAGATGGTCCAAATACGTCAGTTGTGTTAATGACACCTTCTGGTATGATAGTGGAGGGAGATTCAGTCAATCTGACTTGTAGCAGTGATGCTAACCCAGCAGCTAAACACACCTGGTACAAGGGGAACCAAACCCTGCTTGCAAGTCCAGTAAGCATCTATCATTTCACTGCCATCAGCTCAGAGGACAGCGGGAATTACTCATGCAAGTCTGAGAATCAGTATGGACAGATAACCTCAAATTCTCGATTCATAGATGTTAAGTGTAAGTAAAATTCGATTTTTCACTTCAAGTATCTATGTATCTCTCTCTCTCTCTCAAATATATATATATATATATATATTTGTTCTTTCCCAGATGCTCCAAAGCTTCCCTCTGTGTCAGTGAGTCTGTCTGCTGAGATAGTGGAGGGCAGTTCAGTGACTCTGACCTGTAGCAGTGATGCTAACCCAGCAGCTAATTATACCTGGTACAAGGAGGGCGAAGACTCATCAAAAGCATTGGGACAGAACTTCACTATTACTGAATTTAGAACTGAACACAGTGGGAGTTATTACTGTAACGCCCAGAACTCAAGAGGACAACATAGGTCCACCTTACATCTGATTACTGTAGCAAGTGAGTTAGAGGTTTTTGAATGGTTTTAGTATGAGAATGGTCTCTATGCAGGTGAACACCTTTTAAGTGTGTAGTCATGTATAAGAATTTTCTGATGTTCCTGATTTGTTTCTATTATCCTTTATGACTTCTCAGGTACACGGAAAGCAGCAGTTACTGGTACAATCACTGCTGTTTTCCTTGCTATCACACTGGTCATGGTTTTCCTGTGCATTAGGTGAGCAGTTCTGTGATTCTTATGAATCAATTAGTCTGTCATCTCTTTGATACATAAATGTGCTGTTACATTGAATTCTTGTCTCCTATTTAGAAAATATAAGTGGTTCACACAACAGAGTAAAGATGGAGAGAAACCTTCCAGTGAAGAACAGGTGAGAAAGTATTCCACTGTGAAAGAAAAACACTTTAAAAACACACCTTAAAATAAAGCTGTAACCTTGGAGTGACAGCTTTATCTTAAATAAAGCCAAGTTATTTTGGAGCATTGTAATCTCAGCACAATATGTTTTCCTGCATTTCTACATTCCCTGCTGATCAATATGAGCAACACATATTAGAATGCAGTGCAATGGGATTTCTAATTTGTTTTGCATTGTGGCAATAAATGGAACAGGCCGATGAGGTCAAATTGAATTGAATAATCAAAAAGAACTTAAGAATATTGGATTTATTTTTTGAAAATACCACTAAACAGATCATCACTTAAATGTAGGTCCTAATATTTTTAGTATCTAACCACTCTAATCCTCTAACATGTTAATTCTGACATAGTTTATCACATTGATTATTTTTAAAACCTTGTGTGGTCTAAATATATATTTTTAATTTTCTCAAAAAAGAAGTATTGACCATAATCAATAAAAAAAACCCCAGAAAGTCTCGATACTTATTGAAGTATTTCTACAGTAAGTATAGAGTTCTGGTTTCATCAGGTGAACATGGATCCAGTGTACGACACCCCGTCAGCTGTAGCAGAAGGAGAACCATCAGGTCACCAGGATGACCTTCACTACAGCACCATCCACTTCTCTCAGAATCAGGCAGACGCTCTTTACTCCAACATCGGCCCAGGTCAGCTATACGGACACAAAGATGAAGAGGCCAGTGAAGCTGAATACACTGCTGTCAAATGTGACAATTCCAGTAGAGCCCAAGGGTGAGATACAGTTTTCATTGCCGTACAATTAAAGGAAACATCTGATTAGAAACTGATCATGTAAATCCTTTTTTCCCTTCACAGAACAAGATGTCAAGGAAATGGGGGCGATACATTTACACTGTACAGTACAGTCAAACGTTCATGAACAACGACTCTGTGGTTTACTCAAAGTGTCTTAAAAAAACAAAACAAATAATGACTTCACAACATAACCACAGCCATTCAGGATTTGTACACAAACACATAATAATTACAAAATAAAATATTTTTCGTAACTGATGTAATTTAATTATTGTAATTTAATTAATTAAAGAAAATTCAATTTCCTTTTTAAAAATAAATATATCAGTACTTCCTAGAAGGTCCTTTGGCAGTAGTATTAATAGCTGTATCATTTAATCCTTTTAGGGCTCACCACAGAAGATCATCTACCTCCATCTCATCCTATCCCAAGCGTTCCCTTCTGTCACACCAACCCTCTGAATATCTTCCGCAGTAATCCATGAACCTCCTCTGAGGTCTTCCTCTTTACTCCTGCCGGGCAGCTTCATCTTATTCCTCTTCTGCACATGACTAAACCATCTCAATCTCTCTAACTTTTTCTTGTAACTGCTCAACCTGAGCTGTCCCTCTAATATACTCACTTCTAGAGATGTCCTTCTGCATTTCTCCCCCGTAACAGTATATCAACCCAACACCTTCTCGTCACCTCCTCTCCAATCACCAAACTCTACCCACTCGAGAAAATTCCCACCATTTCATCCAACTTACTCCAGAATATCTCTCGTTCTAACCGGCGTCCAAATGCACTAACAACATACAACATTACCCCTTTAATTTCCAGTTTTGAACTCATTACATTATCTGATCTTTCTTCCCTTTCACCTGGTCCTGTACACAAATGATATGTCTATCATATTTCTTATCATCAAATCAGCAAGCTCTCTCCCTTTAACACTCCCTACATAGTCCCAACTATCCTTGAGTGATCTGGTATGAAAATCTTATTCATCATGAGCACCATGTTTCATTTGGTCAAGGTTTTACAAGAGGAATTTATCAACTATTTATTTTCAGATATATTACAATAAATTATAGTAGCACTTTTGGAAATACCTTGATGGTATGAAAATTTTTCAAATTGTCTCTACTGTAGCATTTTCTTTTTTGTAGATTCTGCTAAAGAAATGGAAACAAGTTCCAAAAAGTACAATTTTATATTGTTGTTTGCTGTTTCTCTTCCTGACTCTTGGTGGCGCTGTCACTTGGTGTTCGCTCGCTCTGTGGTAGAGTATCACTTCCTGTTCCTGCTCAAACATAGTGGTGTTTCTGAGTAGCTTATCTGCTTAACAATTTAATTAAAAACTTTTAAATACATTCTTTTTTCATAGTATAATCTTCACGTGCTTCATCCGAAGCACACTTTCTGTGTACTCACTACCTAATTTATAGCCAAAGTATTTACTCACTGTCTCTGTACTAGGGCTGGGTATCGTCACTGATTTCTAGAATCGAATCAATTCCGATTCACAAGGTCCCGAATCGATTCGATCCACGATTCAATTCAATTCGAATCGATTTGAATCTGGGAAATTTTGCCTCAGACAGTCAGAAATATTATAATTCAGATCAGTACATTTACATATTTTTGTATCTATAAAAAGGAAGCTGACACTCGCAAGACTTTATCAAAGGTGTGAGCATCACAGCAGATGCCTTTGTGTCGAAGTAGCTGAAGATAAAACACAGAAAAACATGAAACTGATTATCCTGGCCTGGGATTTTATAAAAATATTCTGCAGTACATCAAAAACGAAAGAAAATCATTAATCAACTTATGAACATTACCTCTGAAGTTACAGCGGTTTTATTAGAGACACGGCTAAGCGTTTTGCATTTTGCATAATTTTAAAAAGTTTAAATTTGTTCAGTAGCCTATTGAACGGCAGAAATTAGGTTTTCTTTTCAGAAGTATGTAAAAAGAAAAAAAAACAGCGGCCTGACAGCGCTGTAAATAACGGTAGTCTTGTGTGTAACAAGCAAGCGAATGATGCAGAAAACAGATTTTTAGATGGGAAACTGTTCTTGAAGTACACTGAGAAAGAGAGAGAGAAAGAGAGCTGTGCATGAAGTGTGATTTTATCGTGGTGGAAGCAAAACAGTAAAAGTCAGAGTGAATCCATGACGATGTTTATGTGAAGCGTAGTTTGGATCTTCTTTTGCTGCTGGTTCGGTCAATATTGTTTGGAGAGAGATAAAACTAACAGCTTTAGAATCAGCGCAAAAAGGATGTAAACACAAAGCGCGGACCCACCGAAACATCAGAATCAGCGAGCTGTCGGCTTTCAGCCCTGACTGTGTCCGTGCCGTCGGGTGAGAAAGGCGACATCTCACTGATTCTGATCCGCGGGTCCGCACTGTGTGTTTACGTCTTTGTGCAGAAGCCGTGTACCTGCTCTCGTTTACTGTCTTAAATGTTTGGTGGTTGTTGAAATTTTATGACGTTTCACCTGAGATTCTGGCATTTTGGACAAAATACATTTATATAAGAAAAATCGATTCAGGATTTTAATGAATCATGTTGTCCAAGCCAGAATCGATTTTAATCGATGAATCAATTATTAAAACCCACCCCTACTCTGTACTGTTTCGCTAGCTTAGCTCGTAGTCGACTCGTTAGCACCATAGCTACTTCACCTGTCCCTCCTGCACTTTCTTGCTCATTGTGGCAGATGTTTAGTTACTCCTCTGCCTCCTTTAGCAGTAATGATATCTGTAACAAATGTAGCATATTTGCCGTTCTGGAGGCCAGGATTACTGAATTGGAGACTCGGCTTCGCACCCTTCATTCACCCGTAGCTAGCCAGGCCCCTGTAGCTGGTGCAGCCGAAGATAGCGTAGGCCCCACTAGCTGTTCCCCGGCAGACCCCAAGCAACTGGGGAAAGAGGGTGGCTGGGTGACAGTGAGGAGGAAGCATAGTCCTAAACAGAAGCCCCAGGTACACCACCAACCCGTTCATGTGTCTAACCGTTTTTCCCCACACAGGGGAAAAAGGGAAAGAGTCAGCTATTTACATTGATCAGGGCTATTGCCCTGTTGTAAAAGCTGTCCTTGAGTCTATTTGTTCGGGACCTCAGCAGCCTGAACCTCCTGCCAGACGGCAGCAGCTTAAACACCCGGTGTCCTGGGTGTGTGCAGTCCCGTAGGATGCTGCGTGCCCTCTTGAGACAGCGAGTGCTGTACAGGTCCTTCAGGGAGGGAAGAGGATGTCCAATGATTTTTTGGGCCATATTGATGACCCTCTGGAGTGCCTTTCTGTGTGCTGTGGTGCAGCTGGAGAACCACACACCGATGCAATATGTCAGCACACTTTCAATGGAGCAGCGGTAGAAGACGGTCAGCAGCTCCTTCTTCAGGTCCATTTTTCTGAGGATTCTCAGAAAGTGGAGACGCTGTTGGGCCTTCTTTAAGACCGCAGAGGTGTTAGAGCTCCATTGGAGGTCTGTGTCTATGTGCACACCCAGAAACTTGAAACTGGAGACCCTTTCCACGCACTCCCCGTTGATGCTGACAGGCTGCAGCTCGGACTTCCTCCTTCTGAAGTCAACTACCAGTTCTTTTGTTTTGGTGGTATTGAGGTCCAGGTTGTTATCTGCACACCAATCTGACAGCCTCTGAACTTCAGCTCTGTACGCAGTCTCATCTCCCCCTGAGATGAGCCCCACCACAGTGGTATCATCTGCAAACTTGATGACTGTGTTGTCTGGGTGGGAACTAACACAGTCATGTGTGTACAGAGTGTACAGTAGGGGACTCAGTACACAGCCTTGTGGAGAGCCGGTGTTGAGGCTGAGGGCTGAGGAAAGATGAGGCCCCACTCTAACTCTCTGTACACGGTCTGAGAGGAAGTCTCTGATCCAGCGGCAGGTGGTGGAAGGAAGTCCAATTTCCAGCAGTTTAACTATTAGTCTGTCCGGGAGTATCGTATTGAAAGCAGAGCTAAAGTCAACAAAGAGCAGCCTGGCGTAACGGCCCTGCACTTCCAGGTGAGAGATGGTGGTGTGGAGCGTTGTAGCAATGGCATCTTCAGTTGATCTGTTAGCTCTGTATGCAAACTGGAGCGGGTCGAGTGTGGGTGGCAGGCAGGACATGATGTGACGTCGGACCAGTTTCTCGAAGCACTTCATTATAACAGGTGTTAGAGCAACTGGTCGGTAGTCGTTGAGGCTGCTAATGTTAGTATGCTTTGGCAGTGGGACAATTGTGGCTGACTTTAGGCACGGCGGGATGCAGGACTGGGACAGTGAAGTGTTGAAGATCTTAGTGAAGACCCCAGCCAGCTGGTCTGCACACTCTTTTAGGACCTTTGCGGTTACCCCATCTGGTCCGGTGGCCTTCCTGGGGTTCACTGCCCTCAGTGTGCGCCTCACCTCATATTCCTGCACTATGAGGCTTGGGCTGCTGCTGCTGTCCGATGTTTTTGCTGCTGCTGCCTCTGGTCCCTTCACCTCAAAGCGTGCGAAGAAGTGGTTCAGCTACCACACACCAAATCGGGTCGTTGGTACTTCTTGGCTTGTGTAGCCACTAGGTAACAAAAGCTCAACACTGCGCCTAGTAGGGCTGAACGATATATCGCATTTGCGATAATATCGCGACATGATCAAGTGCAATTTTCTAACCGCAAAGGCTGCGATTATACTCTGGACATGTCCAAATTCATGGGCTGCATCCTCCTGAGGCCGCATTTGTAGACCGATTACGTCACAGCGACGCGCCGAAGGCTGTCCAAATTACTACCATATCCCAGAATTCATAGCGCGGCCCAGCCAAACTCCAGTTTCCAGCAATGGCGGCCGCTACTAAGTTTTAAAATTACTCATACTAATCTTTCTGGGTCACAAAATAAACTTTTAACATATTTTCAGGCGAGAAAGTAGTTGTGTAAACATCAAATATCTGCTCGGTTTATCAAGATATCCCATATTTGCAAAAGTGCTTCGACGTTTTCAGAGGCGTCTGCTACCCACCAGCTCGACAGCTAGCCGGGAGCTCGAGGGTTACTGATGCGGCCGAGAACGGCACAACTCCCGGCACATCATTTTCAGATCACCGCGGAGTTTCGCTGCTCGGGTTAAACGTAATATATAAGTCACTTAGACAACCTAAAAATGTTATTGTTGGGCTTTTTTTCAGTGTTTTGTTTGTTCGTGAGTAAATCGGTTTGGCTGAGATTAAAGTTATTAGATTAGATAAAATAAAACTTTATTAATCCCCCGGGTGGGTTCCTCCTTGGTTTTCACACAGCTGACTAAACGTCAAACAGAAAACTTATTAAACAGAAGTATGAGACAGTCGAGAATTTACACCAGTGTCTGGTTATATTTTAGATAGCAAGAAGCAGACGGCCGAGTTTATTAAACTCCACCGAGACAGCGGTGACGCTAATCAGAACTAGCCGCTAGACCGTCCAATTTCACGCCTTTAAATTTTAAAGGCGTGTTTGTGTGTGTGTTTATACAATTGCTATTATGTTTGCACTTTATGTGTAATGTTACTGACTGCAGAGATCAGTAAGATGTGTGTATTTTTTATTTATTAGTTTTATTTATTTAATATTATTTTTTAATTGAATGACTGTCTAGTAGTTCACAGATGTCGAAAAACTGAGTGTGGTAAAGCCACTGATTTTTTTTATGTATATTTCTGCAATCTGCACATTGTACTGACTTTCATTTTAATGTTTACACCAGGGTTCCTTGTCAGCACTTTATGCTCAGATGTTTGTAAGCTAAAAATAAACTATTGTGTATGTTCAAATATACTGTTGTGATTGAAGAAGTTAAATAAAAATGTCAGTCATCAATTCATGCATCACCTCATGTCATCATAACAGAGGTCTGTCTTCCAGGAAAGAACAGTTTAAAATTAATGTAATATAGTATTGGCCATACTATATGATGTATTGCTTGTCTTTGTTTAATAATACAGAAGACAAAGACCTTAAAAAATAATCGCATATCGCATCGCAATCGCAATATTGGGGCAAAAAA
>NW_024582630.1:823067-840871 GCF_018398535.1 Haplochromis burtoni
TCGCAATTAGATTATTTTCCATAATCGTTCAGCCCTAGCGCCTAGCATCCTGGAGGACTTCTGTTGCATTTTGTATGCGCTTCGGAGCTTGTACGCGTCGTTCACTTCAAAGATCCAGCTCTAAGAGCCGTTTCGTTCGCCACCGACACATCACTAGTGGCACTGGTTGCTTGCTTAACACCTCCATATGGAGATGCTTTGCGGAATACAGATTTGAAGTTGGACTTCACTGTCTCCGAGTGACTTCTTGCGATCCAAGAATGGGGTGAAGCCGGCCTTCTTCGACATATCTCACCACTAAGTATCTCGCTCGGTGGATCCTACAGTGCAGTTTTTCTCTGTCATTCACTGTAGTTCCCAATATAATTTTTTATTTATTTTTATCTGTCAAAAGTGGCATATAAATTAGGGGTGCAACAAATGATTATTTTGATATGGACTACTCACCGACTATTTCTGCGATTAGTCGACTAATCAGATCATGCATCCATTGGCCATACAACGTACAGCTTATTGCACCACCATGCATCTGCTCTTATATAACTATCATTAGCTTACAGCTTTAAATGTTTAAGGTATGTGCTAACTAACAATAAAGACAAGATGATAGTTTATTAAATTTTAATGAAATTTGCAGATTGTTTCGGTGAAGTTTAATAAACTCCTTGCTATCTAAACTATAACAGGATACCGTAGCCTATATTATACAGTATATTCTCGAGCATCTCATACTACTGATAATCAGTTGTCTGCTTGACGTTTATTCAGCTGTGTAAAAACTATAACTTTGATCTCAGCCAAACCGATTTACTCAGGAACAAATAAAATACTGAAAAAAGCCAAACAATAACATTTTTAAGTTATCTAAATGACTTATAAATCATGTGTAACCTGAGTAGCGAAAGACGGCGGGGGGTTTGAAAACGTGTGAAAAGTGGAATATAAATACATTTTGCTTACTTACGTCTCCAAAAAGCTTTCACAATAATAAATGTCCCGCAGAGCTGTGATTAGGATCCTCCATCAGAGTGACACTCACCTGTCCTGTGCAGCTTTATTTCGGGTTTCCAGGTGATATCCATCAGTCTGCGCTGACGGTCGATCTCTTGCTCGTACCGGACGATCGTTTTTTCAAACTCCAAGAATATTTGTTCAGCAGCAGCAGTTAGTCGCTCGTTGATAAACTCTCTCAGATACTGAACTGAAGGCATTGTTAGTGCGGCAGCTCACACACTCAATACAGCAGTCTCTGTGATCAGACACACATGCGTGGGACGGTGTTGATGCCTTTGTTTGTTTACTTCCGCCTGTGTCACGTGGTGAGGTTCTGGTGCTCTTGCGGTAGAGCGCGAGTGTTCTTCTTCTTTTTTTTTTTTCCCAAACTTTATTGAAATTGCAAAAGCGAACAGTCAGTCATTCCAGTTCTGTACAGTAGACATACAAGGCAAATAAGAGTAACAATATACAGTACAATGAAATAAGGATAAATAAATAGGTAAAAAAGAAAACACAAAAGATGGGGGGCCATTTCTGAGAGGACTCATCACTTGCTGCATCTATCCGGTTGTTCAGTGATGACGCGACGAATCCTACTTTCGGGTCTAAAGTAGTCTGCGTTTAATATGGCTTTTGTGTTGTTAACATGTTTAATGTTTTGTATTTTCTTCTATTTGATCTCAAAAAGCTCCTAAAACAGTCAGTGATCACTGTTGACCTCCCTCGGCTTTTATTACCGCTAATCATTTATTTAAGCTCAGTTTTTAAAACCTTAGGATGTAACTACAGCCCAGCCCATGCAGCAGTATATGAATGACTAACCTCGTATTGTGGATGGATTATCTCAGTTGTTCTCCTGGCTGAAGTTTGGTCCTTTTACAGCATCCTGCCATGCGATTACATTTGTTCTGACCACCGAGAAAACTCACGTTAACTTTTATCGAGTGGAAAAAAGTTAGCTTGTTTATATTATGCTAACATACCTGTGTCGCTAGCGTCACGTAGCACATCATTATATACCAGCTAGCCCAACTTCAGTAACCCTACAAACGTCACTGCTGTTTAGTTTTCTGTCTTCATTTATGTTGGAAGTGATAGCAGAGCTGTACGTTTTAATTTGTTTCCAAAACCCCGCAGTCAGGACATGCTATATTGTATTTAGATAGAAGCTAGCGAGCTAACTCCCTGCTAACTTCTAACTCCGTTAAATGTCATAAATTCCGTTTTCATGGATGCCTGGATGTTAAACTCAATTGTTACACCTGGTAGAGCAGAACGCTGATCATTTTATTAAAGATGAAAGACTTTAGAAGTTTTTCAACTCTCAGTAATGCCATAGTGATCGTTTGACCTGCAGCGGAGTTTAGACCCAGACACGGCTAGTGACGTCAGACTGAACAACCGGATAGGGTTTATTGGCGGTTGGCAAAAAGCAAAATGGTGCATTACCGCCACCAACTGGTGTGGAGTGAGGCCCGAAATGACAAAAATAAAATAAAATAAAATAAAATAAAATAAAATAACCCTGATGAAATGGGTCTGCCTTAAAAACCGAAATACAGCCTGATAACTGTCACTTATAAAGCTCACGTGAAATAAATCAATCAAGTCAAACTTCACTTTCATATCGTCCAGCTTTTTGATCAGTTGTCTCCTTTTAATATTATACTTCTGTCAATGCAATAAAACATGTTCTGTTGTTTCCTGTTCCCTACTGCATTCACACTCCCATGTACAGTGTTTACCTATTAAAAATAATGTGCTATTTAAACCAGTGTGTCCTAATCTCCATCGAGATATAATCGTCTCCTCTCTCCTATTTCATCCTGTACTTCTCATTCCCCCCACTTTCCTTTGGATTTTGTACAACCACTGCCCTTTCCTCTCTCTCTTCCTCCCATTGCTTTTGCCACCTTTCCTTCATTTTGTATCGTATTCTACTCTTGAGCTCCGTCCTACTCACACTAAAAACCATATCTACCATCGGTCTCCTTGTTGCGACTTTTGCTGTCCTATCTGCCATTTCATTTCTTTTAACTCCACGATGCGCTGGTACCCATAAGAATGTGACTACAAGCCCCATCATAATAAGTCTGAATAATGTCAGGTCTGCAGTCTGAGTGAACGTCTTGCTGGCTGGCCAGTGATGAGCTTGAGTCTGAACATATCACAGACCTTAGTGGTTTCGTTTCCACAATCCACCGGATAGCTAACAATATGGAAACCATTTCACCTGTGTACACTGATAAATCGTCACTGATCCTTTTCCCACCTTGATATTAAATTCAGGAACTATAAATGCTATCCCACTTTGGTTGGCTGTATTCTTTGATGCATCTGTGTAGATTTTGACATAACTATAATACTGATTAAAATATTCTTGTGCTGTATGTGAATTTAAGATAAAACCCTTCTCCTTGTTCTTTTTTTTAACAATGTGAAATCTACCACTGCATCAGGGAGCATCCATGGTGGTATTGTAGGCAGTGGCACTGTTTGACTTGTGTTTATCTTGTCCAGAGTAAGGTCAGCTGCTTTCTGTCCCACTCTCCACCCAAAGCTCTTCAATTCCATTTTCTCTTTTTCCCAGCATGTATGGAAAACAGTTTTTGCCGGATGGTCTTGACCATGTCCTTGTAAACTTGCCCTTCTTATTTGTAATGGCATTTCCCTCATTTCTACCTGTAGTGCTGCTGCAGATGTTGTTTTGAATGCACCTGAGCAAAGTCTTAACGCTTGATATTGGATACTATTTAACTTACGAAGACTTGTTCTGGCAGCAGAATTAAATGCTATACACCCATAATCCAATACAGAAAGGGCAATCTGGGGAAAAGGAGGATGGAATTTGTCAGCTGCGGTTGTCGGAGCCTGTCATTAGAACGAAAGTTATTGGCCATGTTTGTATAGCCCTTTTTAAAATGATGCTTTCATGACATTATTGTATGTTGGGTGGTGGTTAGGGCTATCTAGACTGACAAGTAAGACATTGAATGTCACCTCTCCGGTGGGGAGGGGGCCTGAGATTGTCTAAATTGGAATCTGTTCTATACCAAATGCAGAAAAATTGTTTTAAGAAAGCAATTAAGTTCATGTTCCAAAAAATATAATTGTTTGCTTGAAGGACACCAGGAGAGATGAGTCCTCTGTCACAGATGGTGTGGTCAGTGAAGATGGTCGCCTGCAGGTTCAAGCTCATTGCGTCTCCAACCCACATCCACTGCCACTGTACTTAAGGGAAGTTATAGACTTTCTTCTGCACTTAAATTTGGATCACCTCAATCCATGATAGTCATTCAGGCTGTAATGCCTGGAAACAAGCCATCCTTAAAATATTACAACATTCCAGCTCCTTTGTTGGAATGCAAAACAAATGTGTTGAGTCAGAGACTTCAGAGACTTCACTTGTGACAGAACAACAAATATTTTATTTTTATTATATAAGTAATGTAAGTATAAAACAAAGTTGTTGAAGGCCTAAACTTTTCAGAATAATTAAATCTGAGACTTTGTTTCTTTGTAAGATTATAACAGTGATGGCAATATAATTGTTTGTTGTTCAGTAGAACAGTGTTCAGTATGTTGGCTGTTGTACTTTGTTGTGTTTGAAAATAAAAGTTGGGCTGATTTTAACATCATTACAAAAAGTGTTGTTAATTATTTTTAATCATATTCAGGTTACCACAAATTGTTTTTTTCATTTAGTTGAACTTAAAACGTTTGTAAGTAGGTAAACAATTAGTATTGTACAGTCAGAAATATCAAATTATTCTTAATACTGCAGACTTGCAATGAATAATTTGTCCTAACAGTCATCTTAAGCAAGCTTTACTTAGTGTTTTTGAGGCAACAAGTTTACATAGTTTTGTTGAGTTCTGGGAACTAAAGAGGCTTTACAGTGTACTCAAAATGGGTAAGTTGGCCTAGCTTAATCATCATAAGTCAAACGTTACTCAATCTTTTTGAGGCAACGAGTTTACATAGATTATTTGAGTTCTGTGAACTAATTAGATTTTACAGTGTGGGGGAACATTTCACCTGGAACAACTCTGACTGTCACAGGTACTGACTGACCAATAAGTATTTATCTGTATTATAACCCTATACTATGTATAGTGCAGTGTTAATTTCAACACGTCATCGTGGCTCAAGTGTTGGCAGTTCGTTTTGTAATCAGAAGGTTGCCGGTTTGAGCCCTGGCTCCGACAGTCTCTGTTGTTGTGTCCTTGGGCAAGACATTTCACCTGTTGCCTACTGGTCAAAAGACAAAGATGAAAAAGAGCCTAACGATACTTCAAAGCCATTGCCTCAGTTGTTCTACTGCAGAAACATATGCAAGCAGAAATGAAGGTTAGGCTACAGTGGTGCAAGCCTGACTGCTCATCAATGCCTTTGTTTCTTGTTACAAGAACAGTTTCCTTCCTCATACTGCTCATAACCGTTACATGCTTACACTGATTTGTATTCTAATATCGGCATCACGGGCATCGGTAAAAAAAAAAAAAAAATTACTCGTGCTCATGCTGCCCCGACATCATGCCAGCTCATATCAGGAATGGCATAGGCACCGATGGGTTTTCTATCGCCCATTTGCTGGGAGTAAGGACGCCCTCCGTTTGCGATGTGCGCCTGCTGCTTGCTGCGCAGGGTGGAGAGGGTGGGGTGGCGGGGGATTCTCTGCCTGGCTGGAGCAGCATCTAATAACCAATTCGCAAAATAAAACAAAATAAATAAAAAAAAAACACCAGACATTATGATACAGACTTATAATTTGCACCGATGTTTTTCGCGCTCACTTTTCGTAAACTTTATTGTCATCTCCGCTACATACAGTCCAGTATATAGAGAGACGAGACGACGAGGCTCCAGTTACAGCAGTGCAAGTAAACAAACCATAAATATAAGAAGAGTAAGAAAATAAATATACACTTTAGGACTCGGGGTAAAGGGATTAATAACAATTTAAAATTTATAGTTTACAGTTTGATGATTTAAAGTCTCACACACAACCCGTCGAAAGGGGAGGGGGGCCTGCTTCTTCCAAATAGAACACATTTCATTCATAATGTTGTAAATCCAAGCCCGTTATCTATTCATGATTTGAACCTGGGTTGTGCGAAATTCCAGAAATAAACCTTAGACAAAGCGAATCTGTGAACTAAGGTGTAGGTCTATTAGGTTATGTTGTCGTAATCCTCGGGTTGGGGGGTGGATGTTCATACTGGAGTGCAAAATTAAAACCAATGGAAGATGGACAAGAGAAAAGAAGAGGAGGAGAAATGAGCAAAAGATACAGGTAAGCAGATGTGTCATTGGATAATGGCAGGTCATCCTGAAACAATCAGAATCAGAATCAGAATACTTTATTAATCCCTAAGGAAATTATGTGTGTTACAGTTGCTCCAAGAAGAAATGGTAAAAATAGTAACAGTAACAGACTAAACTCCAAACAATACCTTATGTTACAGATTTTACACATTTAAGAAATATCACTAATATATACAGATCACTCAATTATAAATATCAAGGATTAACAGAGGTGATTATAAATAAATATCAAGAAAATTGATGAGAATATTCCGGAGTAGAAAAGAGCGTGTGTTAAGCACAATATTAATTAGTCCTTGTCATTTCTCTCTTGGTAGCCATTTGCATAGTATGCATAATCTCTTTCTCTTCATGTATGTGTGTGTTTCCTGGTGAAATTCAGTATGGTTCCAACAAGTTTTATGTTAATGCACAATCCATAATATGTTTTATGTGTGTGTGTGTGTGTGTGGGGGGGGGGGGGAGAGGGAGTGTTGCGCTAAGCAGGCTAGGACCACCACTGCATAAAAATAAAAGTAATGTCCATATCTCTCTCCCTGAAAAGTTCAAAAAATTTAAGTTTCAGAACCCCTCTATCATCTTTTTCGCTCTTGCTAGGGCTTTCAACACTAACACGGCATCATAATGGTTAACATGATTAAACATTTTTTATGTAATCAACCCATCTGGAGCACAGAATGGAGAAACTTTGAACAAACTGTCCTAGTATGCTTTTAATCATGTTAATCATGATGACAGCGTTTACAGAATTTCCAGCAGCTGGTGCAGCTCAACCATCATCGTTCTGGACAATGACACACAGTTAAAGGCTAATAACACATTCATGTATGTTTTGTTGTCCAGATGCTCCAAAGGTTCCCTCGGTGATGAGGACGGCTCCTGGTGACATCATTAAGGGCAGTTTAGTGTCTCTGACCTGCAGCAGTGAAGCTAACCCATTACCTAAGTATTCCTGGTACAGGAAGGCTCAAATACTGGTCAGTAAAGAAAAACAGCTGTTCTTCCAGTCCATCCAACCCTCTGATTCTGGAGAATATTACTGTACAGCTGAAAATGTGCTGGGAAGGAGGATATCTGAATTTATCTTCATTAATGTAAAATGTGAGTAAAGAATTATTTATGTAAATGCAAAATAAAAAGAAGTCCATATGATGCCCACCTTCTTCATACTTGTCATTATTAACATTGAGTTTCAAGTTTTATTTGTCATATGAAGGTGGCACATTGCACATTATAATCAGCAAAATAGCAGATAAAGTAATTAAGGCAAAAATAAAAGAAAATGCATATAAATAAAGAAAATATCTAAAAATATAACAACAGCAGAATAAATAAATAGAAATTACTTAAACTACTGTAAAATTACTTTGAGTAGTTCAGTAGCCTGATGGCTTGTGGTTAGAAACTGTCCCTGAATCTGCTGATGTGGGTGTGGATGCTCCTGTACCTCCTGGCAGGAGCATGAACAGTGTGTGGCTGGGATCAGAGTCGACCTGGAGGGCCTTCCTGTTTGTAGAGGTCCTGGATGGCTGGTAGTTCAGTCCTGGTCATGCATTAGGACACACTGAGCAGTAATAGCTCGTGAAGAAGCAGTTAAAAATAATACAATTTACAATTTTATTTGAATGTTTTAAAGGGGTTTATCACAATACCTTGCCCCACATCCTGCAACACACACCTACCTAAAATTTGTGATGGTCCAAAGACCTCCATTGTGTTAATGACATCTTCTGGTATGATAGTGGAGGGAGATTCAGTCAATCTGACTTGTAGCAGCGATGCTAATCCAGCAGCTAAACACACCTGGTACAAGGAGAACAAAACTATCTATCTATCTATCTATATATCTATCTATATATATCTATCTATCTATATATCTATCTATCTATCTATCTATCTATCTATCTATCTATCTATCTATCTATCTATCTATCTATCTATCTATCTATCTATCTAAATGACTGGCTACGGTTGTCAGCCACCTCCTGTACATGGATGACATCAAGCTGTATGCCAAGAGTGAACGAGACATCGATTCACTGATCCACACTACCAGGATATACAGCAATGACATGGGAATGTCGTTCGGACTGGAGAAGTGTAGTCGAATAATAACAAAGAGAGGGAAGGTAGTGAGAACTGAGGGGATCGAACTACCAGAAAGCAACATTGCAGACATAGAGGCCAGTTACAAGTACCTGGTGATCCCACAGGCGAATGGGAACCATGAAGAGGCCGCTAGGAAAGCTGCAACCACCAAGTACCTGCAGAGGGCCAGGCAAATCCTGAGGAGTCAGCTGAATGGTAAGAACAAGATTTACTAGTCCCTAAGGACCCCAAAGCGCTTTACACATTCAGTCATCCACCCATTCACACACACATTCACACACTGGTGATGGCAAGCTACATTGTAGCCACAGCCACCCTGGGGCGCGAGCTTGAAGGATAACACCGCCCGCAGGGGCGAGCTGGGTGGGTTTTTTTGGTTTTTTTTAAAATATATATAGATACATTTCCCAGATGCTCCAAAGCTTCCCTCTGTGTCAGTGAGTCCCTCTGCTGAGATAGTGGAGGGCAGTTCAGTGACTCTGACCTGTAGCAGTGATGCTAACCCAGCAGCTACATACACCTGGTACAAGAATCAAACACAACTTAGTAAAGAACCACAGCTCTCCTTCAGCACCATCCAGCCCTCTGACTCTGAAGAGTACCACTGTACAACTGAGAACAAGCTGGGGACATCAACACCTGAATACATCTCTCTTGATGTGAAATGTGAGTGTAACTAAATGTATACAGTTTTGTTTTATACCCTTACAAATACATCTATCTTTTGTAATGTTTTCCACACTTTCCCTCCCTTTAGAGATTTATGTATTACTGTCAAGAATACTACATCAATTATCCCAAAAGTTGGGACATGTTTTTAAAAAGGAGTTTATACTCATATTGTCTGTTGAAACCCTAAGCAAAAATCACTATTATGTTTTTGGACATAACTATTTTAATCCAATATGATAGGAGTAATGTAGTAGTTCTATTGCAGAGAATTAAACTTGCACTGGATTCTGCACAGGTAGATATGCAAAATACAATAAAATAGACACACCACCCTGCACATATAGCAGAAGAATTTACACTAAACGAGTACACGCATCTAAATATAGTAACTTAGCATTCACCTTGACGGTTAGCTCCGTCACACACAGCTTTCATCAGTTGACTTCAAAAATATGTTTTCCAAGAGTTCATCCTTAAAATCACTCCATTACTGGTGTCCTACAAAACAACAAGTATAACATGAGCTTAGAAATGGCAGTGACTGTGTTTACCAATACCAAGGTGATGTTCAATCTAGCTGCTAGCTACACTAACAAGTCATTTACCAGATGCGCTCAGCGTGGTGACATGACAGCCACATGGACACACCAAGCTGCTCTGCTAGCTTAGCTAAATAATGCTACATGTCAAAGTAAACAAAAGAAAATAATGTGATGCTGGTGGACATTACATTACATACTAGCAGAATTTAGTTATTTAGTATTGTTTTAAATCACCTGCTCCACTCACCGTCTTGCTTTTTTTCACCCTCACCTTTGCAGCCATCTGTCATTGTACTTTTCACTCTGCCAATGCTGTAATTTCAAGTTTGTCTATTCCCGAGGGCACTCTACTGTCCTTGGGCCCAAAGCAGTTACCTGTCTTGCCTGGTCGTGAACAGTGCCTCCGCGTGCACTGCTTAGCACTTTTTTCTTACTGCAAGAAGTTCCTGGATCCAAACTAACTGGTGTTGATTTTGAATATTCTCCTGCAGGCAAGACATGTTCACTTGGTTAACTGTGGATTCTAAATTGGCTGAAAATGTGGATTTGAGATAATTGCCTGTCTCGCTATTTGTTATGAGCAGTGTTGGGACTAACGCGTTATTAAATAACGCGTTACAGTAACTACGTTATTATTGTGGTAACGAGCACGGTAACTAGTTATTATGCCAAAATCAGGAACGCGTTAGTCGTTACTGGGATTTAGATAGGGTCGTTACTCGTTACTTCGTGTGGTGGCTATCGCGGAGCTTCCACAGATTCAGTAACATTAGCAAGTGGTGGAGGCCAGCAGGTGGATGAAGGAAAAGGGACGCAGAAGGAAAAGAGACCCGAGGCGGCCGCCGGTCCAAGTGTGAACTGAACTTCAGGTAAGAAGTTATGACCTGCAGTCTCTCTGGGTCAGATATAAACCAAGTTTAGGTGGAGTTTATTTTCGTTATTCTGACTTTTTCCGTACTGCGTGCTAGCTAGCATGACGGAGTTTCTATACAGCTGGGTGGTGCTATGAAGTTAATGATGTTGAACTTTATTTTGTTCATAAGTTATTAGAGTTGCCAACCGTCCCGTCTGGTATTCAGAGAAAATATTACGCGTTTCTTATTGAGGTGAAAAGGAACAGTTTGTCCCGTAATTCAGCTACAATGAAAAAGACACAAAGCTGGAGTTATTCTGTGTCTTTGCTGCACAGCTGCCTCTTCTTCTCTCATTCTCCCCCTCCCTCTCCCGTTTCTACTTCAATCATGAAAACTGATCAATGATCAGCTGATCGGCTCTCTTGTTTGTTTATCGCTCACTTTGCGCCAGAAAGAGGAAACCAGCGGATGTCGCGCTAAACAACAGCAGCACGTTTAAGCTTGATCAGCTGTTGTTAGAATTTATTTAATATTAATTTCTAGTATCAGCTGATGTTTGCTGGAGCCACAGCTGCAAAAAAGCTGCTGGTCATGATATGGTTTGGTTATCTGGTGAGAGGGAAACATGAAGATGAAACCAGGAGATGTCCTTACTGGATCATCAGAGCTGAACAGGTGATGGAGAAACAGGTTTACCTTTTAGGTGACATGAATGAGTTGAAGGGAAGTTATGAACTGTTTCTGAGAGACAAATAACACCAGGATCCTTTTTAAGTAGCTGACAGCTGGATCTAGCAAAGTGTTGCCAGGGGGGCATGTAGGGCATTAACAGGGAAAGGGGGGCACAAAGAAATACTTTTCTTTCTTATTCTCATTTAAAATGTCTAGCTTTTAAAAAATAATTATCTGAATCTTACAACAAACGATTGATAGATTGATGCATATATACCATCAAAACAGTGTACATCACTGTCACAACAGTGTTTATTTTCATTCAAAGGCTTTATGATTTTTCCTATAATGGTGGGCCGGTCTCTAGTCAAAATGCCCGGGCCAATTTTCTGTCCCAGTCCAGCCCTGTATGCAGCTCATCTGCAGTCTGGTGTTGCCTACATCTTCCTATTCAGAAGGCAGAATTTCCGAGTTCTGAGTACAATCGAAAGCACCACGACTGCAGTTTTTGTGTTGGATGTAAAAGGCGCACATGACGCTGTGACGTAGGCTAGAATCATGGCAGCAGTCAACAACGGTCCAGGCGTGGGATTTCTCTCCTGGAAATATGCACATTATCTTTTCCTTTCTATTGGTAGGTGGCACAGTGCACTGTGGCAAGTAAGCAAGCTAGAAGACTGGCAACGTTATGGAAGCAACACATTAACAAGAGAATTCTGAGTAAAACCAAAGTTACTTTCCCTAGTAACTAGTTACTTTGAAAGTAACGAGTAACTTGAAGTAACTGAGTTACTTTTGAGAGAAGTAACTAGTAATGTCGCTGAGTTACTATTTTAAAGTAACTTACCCAACACTGGTTATGAGACACACTGGCAAACTTTTCATTGTGTATCCTGCCTCTCACTGTGGCTGGGAGAGGCTCTAGTCCCCTTATTTCTTAGTTGGAGAACTGCAATACTAATCAAGTGCAATATTCATTACTGTAGCCATTTTGACAGGAGCCACTGTCCCGTCCACATCTGCCTGTCCACAAAGATCTCGTTTTTCTCTTGAAATCAAGATGAGACTTGACACTACTGTAGATTAACTACCCCACCTTGTGGTACAAATTTGCAATTACATGGAATCACATCTTCATCATGCAAACTCAAAAACCTCAACTGGCTATTTGAATACATGCAATACATTCAGTGAGGGTACACTGTGAATTATTTGTTCATCAACTTGTCTCTAATGCCACCAGCGACACTTGTGTTGAGCTTTGTCCATGTTTTCTAGGTTGCTAACATTCTCCTAGTGGCACCACTATGAAAGTTTTAAAATTCCCTTTTTTCCTTTT
This sequence comes from Haplochromis burtoni, assembly GCF_018398535.1. Classification (NCBI taxonomy): domain Eukaryota; kingdom Metazoa; phylum Chordata; class Actinopteri; order Cichliformes; family Cichlidae; genus Haplochromis; species Haplochromis burtoni. Next base: position 835,580 of record NW_024582630.1, read on the forward strand.
CTAAAAGATGAATTGTGATGCCACTGGAACATGAAGTCATAATATGGATGAGGACAGTGACTGCTGTACTAAAACCATTCAAATTCACTGAGCAGCTGCTATGGCATTAAACAAATTAATAACATGCTAATACCTCCTTGTGTTTTCTTTCCCAGATGCTCCAAAGCTTCCCTCTGTGTCAGTGAGTCCCTCTGCTGAGATAGTGGAGGGCAGTTCAGTGACTCTGACCTGTAGCAGTGATGCTAACCCACAGCTAATTACACCTGGTATAAGGAGGATGAAGACTCACCTAAAGCATCCGGACAGAGCTTCACCATCACTGACTTCAGATCTGAGCACAGTGGGAGTTATTACTGTGAAGCGCAGAACACCAGAGGACGTCACAACTCCACCTTAAAGCTGAAGGCTGTAGCAGGTAAGTTAGACCAGCCATGTTGATTAAGCTCATACCACATCCATCACCTGGTTGTGTTTTTCTAATAATGGCCAGTTCTTGTTAAATTCCTGTGTGGGGTGAGAAGATGTTGATGTTGATTGTCTCAGTGTAATAAAATGCATGTAGCTGTCTCATGAAATTCTCTGTTTATGATTTTAAAATGGGAATTATATCTAAGAGCTTCCACAGCAGTCAATGGTTTATCCTCAGTAATTAAAATTAGCTTAGATTAAGTTCTATGAATAGTGGAATACAGATGCTGTAATGGATTTATCCTGCTGATATTTATATATAACACACTAGTTGGAGATAAATTCTGAATTTCCACGCCCCCAAACACATCACTTCCAGTTCTTATTTATACATATTTGAGCCCCCAGTTCTACAAGCTGTTCATTCTCGTTTTCGTGCCCCACACTCCCTCCCTTTTTTCAATTCTTTTACTTCTTTCACTTCTTTACTTCTCATTAGTACACGTGGATCTGCCAGGCCCAGGAGCCATCGCCAAGGCCCAAACCACAGTTCAATTCATGTTTAAGTTATTCGTCTTTATCTACTAAAAAAACACTGTCAAACCTAAAATGAGGACGTGGGGTCAGCTAATGAATGACTTCTAATAGGTTTAATAATTGCATTTGTTCACTTTTTTTTAGGAACATGGACAATGGCATCTCTTATGGTTCCTGCTAGTCTCCTCATTATTCTTCTGGCTCTCGTACTCATCTCTCATCCTGTGGTTCATGTGAGTGCATCTTTAGTGTCAATTATTCTGTGGTCTAAAATTTGTTCATCTTAACTTTGAGTTTTGTTCTTTTGTTTGTCTTTTAAAATGGATTTTAATGAATGAACATGACAGAGCCTCCAAGCAGCAGATTCCTGAGCCTGTAGAGACACCAGATAACAGTGAAGAGGTGAGACTCTAAGTAAGAAAACACTTTCAAAGTGACTGCTGCAATCTCTACTTTCCAGCTTGTCTTAAAGTAATAACTGATTGGGCAGTAACTGTTTATTACTTTTCAATCTCACAGCAAACCATGCTCTTCTTTGTGTTTCATTTTAAATGCGTTTTCTCTTACATTTAGTCCAGGATAACCAAACGCACTGGAAAACACATGAACTAAACAGGTAGCCTGGCTAGAGAAACAGAGGGTTTACATACACATGGAATGGCGAGGGGAGGCAAAACATATGGGGAACACAAATTAGACACAAAGAGATGGACAAAGCTAAACTATTCACACTGAACATGGGACGGAAGACTGTCACAATAAAACAGGAAACCATGAGACGTAGACTGACATGAGCCTGACAAAGGAGTGGAGGAAGGGCAGAGGAGAGAGGGAGCGAGGAAACACAAAGGAGAGAGGACGAGATCAAAATATAAACAGGCCCAGTTACTCACTCAGACAACCAAAACCACAAATACTGAATAAGCTCAAGAATATAAGCAAACTAAACTAGCAAATAAAAGATACACAGGACGCAAAACAAGGCCCCAAAACACATAAAAACCAAAACACTGGGTCAACGACCCAGGTACGCTAACATGAACAGGAAATAAACCAACAATAACTGTAATGTGCAATATGTCTCTCTGCTTCAGAAAAATCAAAATAGTAAAATTTCCTTATAAGTTGTACTTACCTTAAGTTCTCTCTGTATATAATCCATGCGTGTAAAATAGTTATTTTTCTAATGTCTGCAGCTATGGCCAACATTACCATTTTTCCATGGTAATGACATTGTCTATGCTAGTGTCCACTTTTCCCAACATCAGGCAGATCATGTTCACACCCAAATTAGACCATCTCTGACCAAAAGTCACAGGAAGGAAAAGGAGGAAGAAGCAGAGATGCTCACATTTAGGAGTGCAAGTACCACAGCAGGGTGAGTTCCTTCTCACACAACATCTATCTGACTAAAAGTAGATTTATTTTGTTGTTTTTTTAAATAATGTTTGTCTTTTTTTGATCACTGGTCAACATACATATTACATCAATATCATACCTACAGAAACCAAGAAGCAGCAGCAGATCCAGCTCCTCTGTACGATACAAACCCGACTTGGAAAGCCAAGTCTTAAGCTAATTTTTTCATGGTAATGTTTTAATATCTTTTTAAAAAGAGATAAGTGTGAATATAATGCACACATGCACAGTGCTTAACACATTTATTAGACCATCTATCATAAAAACAAAAAGAAACAAATCATGCAGAAATCTGCCAAAAACTAACTAAAGCATATATTATTATTGATTAGGCAGCTGTGGCGTAAACCTTACATTGGGTAGTGATCTAATAAATGGTTTTTGTATTATATTTTTACTGGTAAGTGTTACGGCGGGGTGCGCTGAGGTGTGTGGAAACAGGACCCAAGAGCAGATGATAACGAGTAGTTGAAAGTTTGAGCAGAAAAGTGATCCTTTATTTGATGACGGCAAGTGTAAACCAGGAAACCAAAATAAACTGATAAAACACTAAGAAACAAAAACACTAAACGGTACTGAGACCAAAACCTAAACTATAACTGTGATGAAAAATAACCAGCAATTACTATGACTAAGACTAATGATGAATAACAGGCGAAAACCATAACTAAGACTGAGGTCAAAATAAACAGAACCAGGCTAGAACTAGGGCAGAATAAACAGATGACCCGACAATGGCATGAAGAAAACAAAAGGCTTAAATACAGACATGAGGTAATCAGGGGAAGTGGAAACATATGGGGAAACAGCTGACAGCCATAAACCTAATGACAGAACCAGGAGAGAAAAGCTAAATACAATTAACAGAGAACACATGACATTGTCAGAATAAAACAGGAAATACTAAAACTAAACATGACAACACAACTTAACAGACCTAATACGTGATGAATAAATACCAAACCCCAAAACATAGAAAACCCAGGAACAATAACCAATAACTGCCTAAACTAAAGGCAAAATAGGAAATAACACAAAAACTAATAACACATCAAAAAATACAAAGAAAACTCAGAGTGCTGGGTCGGAGACCCAGCCTGTGACAGAAAGTTTGTCCAGAAATATGATTACATCATAATTTTAAAGACAATTTTAAAATCTGACTGACACTTTTTTTTTCTTGTGTCTCTTCTACCCGTCTGCCTGCAGATATCACAACAAATTAATTTGGAGTTGAGCAACATCAATCACCAACTTCCTGGATAATCATACCAATCATTGTTTCTGCTTGAGTAACCAGAACCTTAATATTTTATTTTGCATAGAATCAGAGAACATTGGTGTAGCAGCCAAGGCCACCTCATGGGGTACAAATTGTATTTCTGCAAAACTATCTTTATCTTATCTTGTCAACTCTAAATGCAGAATACTATGATATAACTGTCTGCAGCTTACAGATTGTACACGTTCGTCATTAATCAGTGATGAACATTATATTATCATGAACAATCAATGATTATGTTTCTATATATTTGAGGATCATTTTGTATGTATCGCAAGCCATGTTTACATGGACACAAGTAAATCAATTAAGAATGTGACCGAAATAAAAATGCTTCATGCCAATTGGATGATTCTAACCCAATCAAGCTTGTTCACATCCCAATTTCTTTCTGATCAAAACAGGTGGCTTATACTGTTTATTAATGTGATTGGCGTGCATGGAAACACCTTTCCTGATGTTTGGGGTAAAATTATCCTTATTCTGCATGCATGTGTTACCTCCTAAAGGAGAGAGAAGTATGTACTGCTGGGCTTGTAGCTTCATTAAAGACACCAGCATACACACAATTAATATGGGAGAAGAAAAATGATACAAAAGTCCCAAAAGAGAGAGGAGACAAACCAAAATCAGTGGCATGTAGAAAGGTGATGATAAAGGGCGTTTGTTTCCATCGAAAATCACAACTTTTTCTTTTACTATTTCTGGATGAATCTGCCTATGATTTAGTCTGTTCAAATGCTTGATGCATTTAGAAAAATCCCCTGATTTAAGGTTTAAAGCACAAATTCTTCTGACTGTGAAGCACATCTAAACATGGCTATAGATTTTTCAATTAGTTCTTAGATTAATGTAGATTAATCCAGATCTGTCAGTGAATGCAAGGTTTAGCAGTTTATTGCATGCTTTTTGTCTTCTACTGTTAAAGTTAGATGTGAGGCCAAAGGATGCCATTTTATAGCAACAATGTGCATCTGAAATGTTTGTGCACATAGCATTAGTAGACACAAGCATTTGTGTGCAAGCTAAAAACATATAGTGGCTCTATAAACAGTAGCTAACATGCTTATAAAAGTTTCTACTTGACAAAGAAAAAAGAAAAATAAATGACATATAATTTAAAGAGTGGAGTATTTTTTTGCTAATCAAATAGTAGTTTCCTTTTGCTGCCAGCAGGTGTTTGTAAATAATGAAATAATTTATTCCTACTATACAGTGACCAGGGCTGGACTGGGACCAAAATATGCCCTGGTGGCCCACTATGATTATTTCTACGACATGCAAAAGCACACATGACATACCAGAGGATATATGGACTGTTAATTTCACTAGTGTTATTTCTCTGGTTACCTATCAATGATAGATCCTACATTTTAGTAAAGCACAGTTTTAAATATGTTTTAAAATATTACATGATAATAACTGTAACGCCTGCAAACTGTAACTTCAAGGCAGGCTAAAATACCTCTAAACTGGACACCAAGTCTACTCGTAGCATTATTTAAAAATGAAGGCTATAAAGACATTTCTCTCTCTCATACACACACAGTTTGTGCACTGACACCTAACTCTATTGATTAATACTATTATGCAGGTTTTAACTCTGACTGAATAAAATGAGTCTTGTAATCATTTCTAACTTTTTT
>NW_024582630.1:841812-843107 GCF_018398535.1 Haplochromis burtoni
AATTTAAAATTTAAAGTTTGATTATTTAAAGTCTCACACACAACCCTTCGAAAGGGGAGGGGGGCCGGCTGCTTCCATATAGAGCACATTTCATTTATAATGTTGTAAATCCAAGCCCATTATTTATTCGTGATTTGAATCCTGGGTTGTGCGAAATCTCAGAAATAAACCTTAGACAAAGTGAATCTGTGAACTAAGGTGTAGGTCTGTTAGGTTATGTTGTGCTGATCCTTGGGTTGAGGGATGGCTGTTCATACTGGAGTGCAAAATTAAAAGATGGACAAGAAAAGTTCAAATCCATCAGGTCCTCAGTTTAGAAAAAAGAGAAAAGAAGAGGAGGAGAAACGAGCAACAGATACAGGTAAGCAGATGTGTCATTGGATAATGGCAGGTCATCCTGAAAGAATCAGAATCAGAATACTTTATTAACCCTAAGGAAATTATGTGGGTTACGGTTGCTCCAAGAAGAAAATGGTAAAAATAGCAACCTAAATGGCGCGAAAAACTAAAAATATCACATGATTCAGTACATTTTAGAACCTTATTTAGCTCCTATTTGAATGAATCCTTTTCTGTCTTTGTTTCCTCTCTCTCCTCTGACTCTCAGCTTCTTACATCAGTGGATTTTGACCTGTTCTGTCATGGCCCTCTGTCCTTCAGGTACACGTCTGCCTTTGGTCTTTCTCTTCCTCCCTTACTTGCTATGTATGCATGTATTTATGTATGTATGTGTAGAAAAAAAATAATCCAACTCAGAGTTGTCTTGTATTCATTCTGAAGGTAAATACTTTTTGTACAAAGTATCAGTATTGGATCAGTAACAGCCTGAATTTTACTTGGTATCACATCGGAAAGAAAATCAGTGCTATCTCACTCATCACCATCACCTGATTGCATCCACCTGGACCAAACCAAATCATAAGGAGTGGGGAGGCGGGATCAGAGGCAAATTTGGATTTTATTCGTCATTGCCCCCCAAAAAACTAATGCTAGGAAATATACACAATTATAAGTACTTTGTGAAGCAAATATAATGTTATTGTAACTAGTTAGAAATATTCTTTTAAAAAAAAAGTATTGACTGTTCTGTTTTCTAGGGCCTCTGTCAGTCATGGGCTCTTAGAATCGTCAGCACTTTTCCCCACCTTTTGGGACCCCTGTTTTTGGCTGTAAAGTCAGTCAGAGAGCCTGCAGTGTTTTTTTCACAGTGGTTGCCACGGCATTTGTTTCTGATGACAGCTCATTGAACTGTTTTTTTACAAAATTGCCTGGCTTGGGCAGCTGGGTGTGGGACT
>NW_024582631.1:0-12762 GCF_018398535.1 Haplochromis burtoni
CTTCTCCTGTGAGGACGAGAAGATGATGTGGTATGTGACTTTTGTTGCCATGATGCCAGGTCTCTCTTGGAAATGAGATTTTTAATCTCAATGAGATTTTTTTTACCTGGATAAATAAAGGATTAATAAAAAAAGAGTGTCTTTCTCTCCATCTTCAAGCTGGCCAAACGTCATGACTTTATATCAGTAAATGCTTTTAACTAATTAAGAAAATGTTATGTGGAGTTTCCCTTATTTTTTCCAAAAAGTTAGATCATAAAGAGGTTTATAATTACTTAACACTCACTAACTCGCGCTGACATAAAATCTTATATCACTTTAAAGGTTTGTTTAAAAAAGAGAGAGGCAAAAATGATGTTTTCCTCATTATACTGATATTTGTCATTATACCATCCATAGATCATAAAAGTCAAGAGCATATTTACAAAAACAAACATATTCCTTTTCTGTCACTTTTTATGGTTTTAAACTAAAATAGCTGTAAAATAGTTTTGGTTGTCCAGTGATGTTTCTTCTGTCTCCTCTCCTCGTCCAATCCATAAAGTAGAGTCCAACTGCTCCCTGGACCCTCTGCAGTACCTCAACACCGATCAAACCCAGGCCACGGTAGGTAGAGTGCTGATGTGTCTGCTGTGTGTGGTTGTTACTTGTTACTGAGGAATAAATATGAATGTGTTTGTGGTGTGCAGGTCAAGCTGGCTGCAGGACACAAGTTTGACAGAGATGTTGAACTGCTGATTTATTACAAAGACGCCCACCAGCCCACTGCTGTGGTGGAGGCAGGACAGGCCTCTGCTGAGCCGGGTGAGTGAAAAATAAGTGAAGTCATTAGTTTGCAAATAAAAATTCAAGATCCCAGTTCTTCAACCTGGAATTTAATTGTATTGGAATATATTGGAAACTGTAAACTTGACATTTTTCTGTCCTTTTCATGTCTCTGATGTGTTCAATGGCTTCATGTGGAGAGTTTGTGTTGGTAGTGAATCAATCTGAAAATATGAGTAATACTCGCACCAGCAGTGCCAGAGTATTCATAAAGTGGTGTTAGAGTTACAAAATATTTCCTCAAATCTTTCCTCAAATCGTTCCTCTCACACAGTGGCCTCACCATCTTTTCCCTCTTCCCTTCAGGACAGTCCTCTGCTCCTGTTGAAGAGTTTACCAATGGGCTGCTATTCAAACATTTTACAGTTTGGGGTCTCGTTGTGAACACATCTTCCCGTGAGTTGTATTCATGTGATCTCAGTGACTTAAAGTGATATCACTGTAAAACACCATGTTGCCTTTGGATGCTTCTGCAAAACTCCAGGTTATGTTTGATTTACTTGCTAAAACAGATTACTGAAAGCATACTTGTATACCTGCCAAAGAGTTGAGCTTTTGCTTGTGTAGATGAAAAAACTCTCCTCTCTTGCTGTTTGTCTTTACTGATGGAGAGGTGGGGAACACCAAAGAAGTGATTGAGAATTCAGGTTCTCACAGGTAAAACAACAAAAAGATGATGACATGTGCTGCGTACCAAACCTGTGTGTCTTAAAAACAGCTGTTGTATTGCAGGTGTTTCTCTTTTGGGATTGGGGAAGGGGCCAGCTCTGCTCTCATCAATGGGATGGCCAAGGAAGGAGGAGGTCACGCTCAGTTCATCACAGGGACTGACAGGATGCAACCAAAAGTAAGACAATGAGTCATAACAATTATCATGAAAAGGCAAGATGATATTATTATTTGAACAGAAGACATAAATTCCAAAAACATAAATGTATATTTTTTCAGGGTTTTTCATTATTTTTCAGGTGATGCAGTCGCTGCAGTTTGCTCTGCAGCTGACTGTGGTCGACATCTCAGTCATATTGGATTTACCAAAGGAAGTGTCTGTCACTGTCCTCTCTCCACTAATCACAACACTTTTCCAGGGTCAGAGGTCACTGATTTATGCCGAGCTCACTAGGACAGGTAGGAGCAGCCTCTCATGTTGTTGGCAAACTAGATCAATCTGCTGGGACATCTGATTTTAGGACAATCACTTGCTTTTCCAAAGGACACTGACAACCAGACATTAGATGCCACAGCCCTGGCCCACGGTACATGAATCACAATGTGTTACTTCAGAGGTGTGATGTTTTCAGGGGGTTTTTTTTCTGCGCTGCAGAAAATTGTAAAACTACTGTGAACTTGGTGGATCTGTCCAGATCTTTGACTGGAAACTATTTCTATGAATGAGTGGTTCAAAAATGTGTAAGTGAAAAGCTGCCATATTTCAGGTCCCAAAGTCAAACGAACACTGAGGGATCACTGAGAGCTAAAAACGGTCTAACTTCTTTCATCTTTAATAAAATGATCAGCGTTGCTGCTTTACCAGGTTTAACAATTAAGTTTAACATCCAGGCATCCATGAAAACAGAGTTTATTCAATTTAACTGAGTTAGAGTTTTGCAGTAAGTTAGCTCGCTAGTTTCCACCTAAACATGATCATCATAAGCAGTGTTACCAATTCATACACTGGTTTATCATCTAGACTTTTTGTCTCATGCAGCACCATGATCAGGTCCAGTTTTTATTTCATCTTTGATTTTTCAGCTGCTGTGCCTGAGCAGCCTCCCAGAGACCCTTTGTTGCAGTTAGTCTTCCTCCAGAAGCCATCTGGCTGCTTGATCCAGCTCTGGCTGCTGCACCGGGAAAGAGCAGTGAGGAGGTGGATTGATAAATGAAATTCATAACAAAAATTCATAATGGACTTTTTCCATTTAGGAATAATAAAAATCAGCTTTCTTTTTAATTGCTATTAACTGACAGTCAGATAACCAGCTTTTAAAAACATATTCATAAACACTTTGCAGTCAACAAAATTTGCACAGAGGTTATAGATGAAATAAAAGTATCACGTGTTTTCTAGGTGTGTTTATAACTCTGTTATTGTACATATTCTGTGTTATACATCATAATCATTCCAGTCTCTCTTTTTTTTACTGTTTTAATCTTTATAAAACTCTTTATTTATTTATTTTTGTGATTTCTGCTGCCCTATTGGTCTGGTCTCTCTTGAAAATCTGAAAATGTGATATTCATAATAAAAGGATTTAAAAGTTTACTGCCAAAAAATTATTAAACTTCATAACAGAAATGTGCTAACTGGCTTGAAATAGATTGAAACTGTTATGAGATTGCTTCAGGGAGCAGACATGACACCGTCTTTTAGGTTTCGCCATCACTTTGTATTATGCGCACAACACCACCCTCCTCTGGCTTCCACATGAACTGCACCTTAAACATCAACTGTTTACAAATGTCATGACACAAACAAACGTTTCAATACCGTAAATCACTTTTTGGACTGCGATCACTTTTTGGCACAACATCGGCTCTGATAACATTTAAAGCGCATTGAAAAACTATTCTTTAATGCTAAAAATCCATTATCAATTGTAATTATTTATTTATTAATTTAAATTTCAGATATCGATCTTCATTTTTGTAAACTGGTGAATTAATGATTTTTTAAAGAATTAAAACGACAAAGTTTGGCAATATATTTTTTTAAAAGGATGAATAAAACAGTAAAATAAAATGAGAAATATATATATATTTTAAAAACTATGATAATTAGACAAACTTTATTTTAAATAAATAAAATTGATTTTCGGTGCACTGGGTGTCATGGTGATGATGATGACGTGTTTGAGTGCAGGTATAAAAGCAGGAGGCAAAAGTGGAATTCGGGTTTCACGTTTGAGCGCAAACAGGAGCTTTTTCCCACTAGTGCTGTGAAAACTCGGATTTTTCAAACTACAGCCAACGTTTGAAAATCTTCAAGAAGGATTTGCAAAATGACTTCTACAAACTTCAGTCGCGAGATGCACCTGCTCTCCCTTTTCATTGACGAGGTGATAGATCAAGGCTATGGTGAGTACAGCAGGCTAATATGTCAGAGTGCTAGCAAACAAATACAACTTAGATTTTTGTCTTTTATTGTTTGGAAGTAGGACTTCGTGAGTGTTAACGTTTAGGATGAGATGTTTCATACTTGAGTAACATCAATTTTAACATGTGCCAGTACACTATAAAGATGGCGCCATGTTTTTTTTTAAATTGCTGGAAAAAAAAACAATTGAATGCACGCGCCCTGGAAACGACGTAAGGCATTGGAGGACGTTGACGTCAGCGCGCGGCCGTTTTTGCATGTAGAGGGTTTGAGTTGACATGTTTGGGCTGCTGGCGCTGAGTTATACGTGAAAATTTCATAGATTGTGAATTTTATAAAGCTGGAGAATGGAGTTTTAAAAGTTCACAGAGTCGCTGGATGAGTTTGAGATTGAAACAGTGTGTGCCTGCAATGAGGAGGTGGGAGGTTTCTCACCTACATGTAGCTGCTTTATTCTCAAAATATCGGTGCTCAACTAATATGAAGATATTACTCCTTAATGTGAATGCGTATTAAAACCTCAGTGAAAGTCCATGCAGCCTTACACCGCATGAAAACTTTCACCAAAAAAGGTGAAGGCTTTCATAAACAATGAGTTCTGCTGGGAGCTTCTTACTGTTTGTGTGTGGAAGAGCTTATGATGATGTAAAGCCATGTCTGGACAATTTAAATTCAGGCTTTAGTTTGTGTGATCACATGATTAACGTACACGCATGCTTTGCTTTCTCGTAGCTGAGCTGGTGAGTCCAATCACTGCTCCTCAGATGGTCGTCATTAACTTGAGGAACCGTGAACTGAGCAGCAGCCAACTGGACTCCATGTCCCACCTGGTCCTCACTCTTTACCATAACCTGGTGACGGGGTCCAAGGACTTTCCTTACATACCTTTTAAAGGATTGTTCCACCGGGACCAGGTGACGACACCATTTGTCCATGTGAGGCAGAGCCAGAGAGAGAACACCACTCCTTCTCCTCCTACGGACTCACCAGCTGGCATGATGCTGCCGCCTGCGGGCTCCAGCTCTCATCCACGCTTCCTGACTCCAGTTCTTCCAGAGAAAGCGATCTTGCTGTGCTGAAGGCAGATCGGAGGAACTGTGTCGGCACCTTGACTGTCGACGGCCTCCTCGTCACCAGAGTCATCTCCACTGTTTACCGAACAGAGGACACTGAGATGACGAACCGCTGGAGAATAACAGACTACAGCGCGGACGGCAGAGTTCTCACTTCGGTGCTCTGCCGTTTTCTAAATATGTCGGCAAAGCGTGCTAAGAGGAAGGCTCCGGAGGAAGAGAGCAGCATCCGGAGCCCGACTCCAGCAAGGAAGCGCTTGAGATTATAATATACAGTGAAGCATGTCGAACGTCAGCAAGCCTGAACAAAGTGGTAAGTAGTAAATAGTGCTTAAGGTTGTTTCTAAAATAATGTCCTAAAATATTTGAAAATCGTCGAGGTTTTAACTTTTATTCTTTCTTTTCTGCCTCTTGTTTCTAAAAGTCAGGAAAAAGAGTCACGCTGCGAAGAAACTCCACACAGAAGATGTTCCCTCAGTAAAATGGTAAATATATTCATCTTGTTATGACGTTTGCTCACAATAACCAGGAGTGTTCCTGTGTTTCTGAAGTGATTCACTCTCATTTGGTGTTATTTGATCCAAAGACAACTGAGGGTCTTCAGAGCAGCGTGAACGGCCGTCACCTGAGAGAAGACAGTCCTGGCGCCTTTGTGGTTCCCTCCAGGTACTCCAGCTTCATCCCACAGTCCAGAGAGATGCAGTTAGGTTGAATGTGAGTGTGAATAGTTGTCTGTTTCTCTGTGTTAGACTGACCTGTCCAGGTTGTACTCCTGCCTCTGGCCCCATAACAGCTGGGATGGCTCCAATCTTGAATTGGATAAGCTGAAGAAATGGATGGAAGGATGATCCAAAGAGAAACATGAAAGGCCCTCTCACAAAAAAAAGATAAGAACTCATTTTACACATTGTTGAAACATCCTGAAAGTTATTTGTTGTGTTTAGAAACTGGTTGAACTGTCATTAGAGTTTGTTTCGACTTGTTGTTCATTTCTTATTCGGTTCAGCTGTGTTTCTATGTGTCCTTAGTTCCCATAATCAGCCTCCTGTGTGTAAATATTGTGTCAGTCTCCCTTTGTCCCTTGTCAGAGTGTTAGTCTCCGTCCCCTCGTGTTTCCTTGCCTCAGTAGTTCTGTTTCCTATAGTTTTCCCCCAGTATAGGTTTTGGTTTGACTTTTTCAGTTCCCTTTGTCAGTCTTTGTATTTAGTATTTCTTCATCAGTCTCATCACTTTCCTCTGCAGAGAGAAAACAATAAAAAGACCTGAAGAGGTCTTTTTATTGTTTTCACCAAATAACACCAAATGAGAGTGAATCACTTCAGAACAACAGGAACACTCCTGGTTATTGTGAGCAAACGTCATAACAAGATGAATATATTTACCATTTTACTGAGGGAACATCTTCTGTGTGGAGTTTCTTCTCATCTTGGCTCTTTTTCCTGACATTTAGAAACAAGAGGCAGAAAAGAAAGAATAAAAGTTAAAACCTCAACGATTTTTTAATGTTTGGGATATTTTAGAAACAACCGTAAACACTATTTACTACTTACCACTTTGTTCATTCTTGCTGACGTTCACTCTCCTCATCTTCTCTCTAAAGGAAGATGCAAACGCTCTCATTGTGAAAGATAAGTATACATCCATCTAACCTGCGACTCTGTCACAACTCTGATCAGCAATTCTTTCAGGTTTGTCTGTTTTGATGATGCTATTAATTGTTATTATCCTTTATCCAGGTAACTTTCAGAGAGGAGCGGAGGGAGGAGCGAAGCCAGCGTGCTCTGTAAACTCTCATTAAAAAAAAGATAAGTACATATTGATTTTATATTATTATGACAGCTCCTCCTCAGTGAACACTTCCTCTAGTTGCTGAAATCATTTACTAATTTTTTTCTTCCCATTTGTCTTTTGTTTTTCAGAGAAAACAGAGAGGAGACAAGGTGACATTAAGACCTAAGACAGGACGGATTGAACCCTTTCTCGTAAAAAGATAAGTATTCACTCTGCTTTTAATCAGAATATTGATAAATATCTAAAATTCTGCTCACCTGGTTGATAAAGTTACTAAAATGATTCCCTCTTTTCTGTCATTTGTCCTTTAGAGAGAAGATGAGGAGAGTGAACGTCAGCAAGAATGAACAAAGTGGTAAGTAGTAAATAGTGTTTACGGTTGTTTCTAAAATATCCCAAACATTAAAAAATCGTTGAGGTTTTAACTTTTATTCTTTCTTTTCTGCCTCTTGTTTCTAAATGTCAGGAAAAAGAGCCAAGATGAGAAGAAACTCCACACAGAAGATGTTCCCTCAGTAAAATGGTAAATATATTCATCTTGTTATGACGTTTGCTCACAATAACCAGGAGTGTTCCTGTTGTTCTGAAGTGATTCACTCTCATTTGGTGTTATTTGGTGTTTGTCTTTGAAAGGAGAGGAGCAGCAACGACACTGGGAGACAAACAACAGGATGATCCAAAGACAACTGAGGGTCTTCAGAGCAGCGTGAACGGCCGTCACCTGAGAGAAGACAGTCCTGGCGCCTTTGTGGTTCCCTCCAGGTACTCCAGCTTCATCCCACAGTCCAGAGAGATGCAGTTAGGTTGAATGTGAGTGTGAATAGTTGTCTGTTTCTCTGTGTTAGACTGACCTGTCCAGGTTGTACTCCTGCCTCTGGCCCCATAACAGCTGGGACGGCTCCAATCTTGAATTGGATAAGCTGAAGAAATGGATGGAAGGATGATCCAAAGAGAAACATCAAAGGCCCTCTCACCAGCTTTCATTTATTAAATTTGTCTTTACTGAACGATTTCTGGTGTGTATTTGCATTGATACTCAGACAACAGCTCCTCTTTCTGTTTGTGCTGGAAGATTCAGGCAAACACATATTACATATATAGATTGTTATGATATGACTCAGTTTCACATTTAGTGCTATATGAGAATGATAAGGTCCAGTTTAATAGTATTGCTAGTGTCTAATGAAATGAACACGTGATTTTCAGATCCAGCAAAGTGAATATTTTTCACTGTGGATAAATTACATGGAAACGTTTAATGAGTCATCAGCTATGTCACTACAAAGATGATGTGATTAAAGGTTCTCATACATGCAGGTCAGAAGTTTTGCTCCATCCTGGATGTTAAATGCTGATCAATGTTTACACATATCTGCACATTTCTAACAGCTCATTTCACAGCTCATCAGTCTCCTGACTGCATATGCAGAGTTTTATCATCACGTGTTCATGGCAGACAAACATAATTATGAATTCTTGTTTTAGTTCCATTCAGTCACTCAACATCAGGTGTCTGCTTGTCCTGAGCTGTGAGAACTACAGTGAGTTGCTTTCCTCTTTAGCTTAGTATTAATAAACCAGGTCGTAGGTGGGCACCTGCATCAAGGAGTCAAGAAGCATATTTTACTGTTTAATGGTGAAAATAATGGATTGTTGTTCATTTGTTTAATGGAAAGACTGAAAGTGTGGCCTGGTGTTGACTTACACTTATTCAAAGTGATGAAGTACTAACATATACTAAAAGTCACAGCCTGAAACACGTCAACTGCTTTATTATTTCTGGTTTTAAATAAACTGTAAGAGCAATGTGCAACAACAAAGAAAAAATCCCTTAAATAAAACAGTACCTAGTTCATATGTTTTAAGTTCTAACTACTAAATAAAACACAAAAAATATCAAGAGAAATGCTTCAGTACTGTAAATTCATAGAGGTAGGTGCAATAAGGGAACATGATTTGTAAATCAGTCGAATAATTAAGTAGAATAATTTGTTCTGAAAACTGTAAAACTGTGTAAACTCTTTGGTAAAAACAGGAAGAACTACATTTGAAAATGAATGATTGGAATCCAAACATTTGACTTTTGTTTTTCCTCAATACTCCATCCTCCTCTTAACATTTTTGTTTTCCAGCTTTTTTAGAGGGAAAATCATTTATTACATCACTGCAAGAAATCTGATGGCCAACGTTGTTATTAATACTTGTTACTGTCGGTCCACTCAGTCTTTCTTGTGCCGTGGAAGGTCTGTGGTAGTTGTTTAAGTACACAGTGAAGGGCAGATGATGCTGCCGTCTCCCTGTCTGCTGTGTCCTCTCATCTACAGAAGTCTGGACTCGTGAGCGAACGTGCCAAATAAGAACTAGCAAGTATGCATGTACGATCTCTTTACTTGGTACTGAGAGATGCCATCTAAAGGAATCGACTCTGGACTAAAGCAGCGTTTTAACCGTTTCATTGTTAGTCCCGCCCCCTAACTCTGATGGGTGAGGTTGACGGATGAAATAAATTCATCATCATCACAGTAAACATGGAAAAAAATAATAATTAATTTTTCCTAAAAATGAATGAGTTGGTTTTAAATGAATTAACATTTTAATTATATATAACATAATAACTCAACATTTTTCTGGTTAGGTTCATTTGGACATCGAGCAGTAATAGGCTTCTTCACCACATCTAAAGGAGAATCACACTTTTGGCATAGAGGGAACCTTAACAGGTCTCCTGGCACTGCCATTTCTTGCCATTAAGTAATCTTTGCCATCACTGTTATTTTCTTTAACATTTTTAGTTCTGAGCGAGCTCTCAGTAGCTTAGGCAACTCATTTTTCTTATTTTGAAGTTTAACATTTTCTTCTTGTCTCTGTTTTAACGCTGCACTAAGCTCACTGACAGGAGGAGGATTCTTGGACCTTTGGCTCAGTTTCTACTTGCTTTGCAACCTCATCCACTCTCCTTTCAAGCTTAGATGCCTCGCTCTGTTTTGTAGTCTGTATTGGAACAGGCTCATCATCATAGGAGGGTACATCAAAAATGGAGTGGGCATGTACAGCTGCTTTTGTAGAATGTTACGCAGAGAGGTGTCGTGAGGGAAACATCAGAACTGGTATGGCTGGAGGGCTAGGCACCAGCGCAGTATGCTCGCATTTTGATGTTGCTTGGAGTGCATCCACACCAGGGGTCTGTGATCTGTCTGAAGAATAAATTCTCTTCCAAGGAAATAATATTTCAACGAATCAATTGCCCACTTGATTGCCAGTCCTTTTTCTACTGTTGAATATTTTGTCTCCCTGTCAAACAGCTTTTTACTTAAGAAAAGCTTCACCAGCTTCTCCCTGAGCCAGTACTGCTCCAAGTCCAACATTAGAGGCATTTACCAACAAATGGTTTGGAAAAATCAGGGCTTTGCAAAACAGGGGCTTCAGAAATCTGTCTTTTTAAAGATTGGAAGGCATGTTCACAGTCATTCCACATCACTTTAGAAGTGTTTTCTCGTGAGATCTGTAAGAGGGGCTGCCAAGGTTGAGAAATGGGGAATAAACCTCCGAATAAACCTCTGTGCTTTTGCAGCGTTTTTCTTTTTGCAAGTGTTTTCTGAAGTTGCAGTCTGTTTGGCCTCTCAGGGCCACCGTAGAATACTCATAATACACAGTAAAGATTGGACAGTTACTGTGTGTGTGCGTGCCCATTCTTTTTCTCTGCCACTAGATGGTGATGATGTTCATACTTTGTGACTTTTGACTTGTTTCACAAACCAAAGCCAATTTCAGGAGTCATTCCACTTTCTTCAGTTCAGGAGGCTCATGAGACAGTGAAAGGAACCAAACACTTAATATAACAGGTTCATTCCAGCTTCTAGGCAGTTTTGTCAATAAAATGCTTGTATTCTGCTAATGTTTGCTGATCGTTCCTTAAAGGTCCCACAACAGCACACGATCCTTCATTTTCTAAAGAATATGTAAAACACAATCTAAAAATGGAACTATGTTTACTGTCTCAGCTGCTTTCTAACGCTTTCAAACAGCAAGACTTGGTTCACTGCATTTTTGTCTTTAAGAGAAAACATTTAGGGAATAGTGCTGTGTTGACTCGCTCTTGAACACACTATAAACCATCCACTTTCCAAGAATAGCTCAATTTGATCATTTTTCTGCACAAGTCGATAATCTGAAGCACTCATACCTCATATGGACAGATATAACTGAAAAGTTAACCCACAGGAACCTATGCCATCAACAAAATTATACCATAGCATAAAATAGAAAGAAAAAAACACAGCCTCATATCTTGATATTGCCTGTTCTATCAGATCCAAGACGGGTGCACTATGAAGAAAAAAAATATGTATTGATGGGGATAGTTTTAGTGTCAGATGAAAGCGATACAGTCCAAAGCTTCTGCTTTAACATAATAAATAATACATCTACCCATCATCATACACTCATCACTAAAAGGAAATGACTGTGATTAGACTGGATGTGACTTGAATGAAAACTGTGTTGCTTGTTCCATTCTGGTAGATGCAGCGTTTTTTTTGTTTGTTTGAGAACAGCAAAATACAAATACAGTATAATTTTACAAGTGCGAGAGTTTCCAGCGTTTCAGATACATATATAAAAAAAGAGAGACATCAGAGGCAGCGTAAAGCTCCACCCACCCGGTGCTGTCTTATTAACGAATCGAGCACACCCGCAAGTCTTCCTGTTTCGGGAAAGTCGCTGTGTGGGCCGAAGCGCTTCGTGTTTGCAGAATATTCTCCACGTATTTACAAGACAGGACTCCAGTGAAGCGACACAGCTCTTACAGTCTGTTCTTAGAGGTAAGTTCCTAGTGTGCGTTTGTTTAAGCAGCTCAACAGCTCACTGACATGACAACTTTAACATGTATGACAACAATCTGGGTGCTGTCACGTGAAGTTGTACGAGCTGTGTTTCTGTTATAAAATGAAATAGATCCATGTGGTGATGAGACATTTGTGCTGTTTTTAAACTCCGACCACAGGAAAGTGAAAGTCATGGTTGGAGGGGCGTGACACTGGTCGCACTGTCAGCCGTATCCATAAGAATCATCACTATCACCACCATCACCAGCACTATGTCCAATCTAGTACCTATCTAGCAGTCTAGCATTATCAGGGACTACAACATCTAGTCCTTTTACTGAATCAGAATTACTACTAACGAGACTAATCCATCGATCCGTCCATCTCTTCTCTCTAGCGTATCCAATTCAGGTTATGACACCTCGCAGGTTTGTCGCAGGGCTGCAGATAATCACTGACACTGACTAACCTAACCCCACTAACTGGTTGTTTTCTTGTGGGACGAAGCTGTTGAGAACCCACGCAGACAGGAGAGAATGCAAACTCAATCACAAGGGCCCTGGCCAGATGGTGGATTCAAACCTAGGACATTCTTCCTGTGAGGATAGTAGTAATAATAGTAATAATATTATTATATGAATAGTAAAGATAACCACATTCATTGATGTGATTACATTATCTGATGAGTTTCACAGGCAAGATTGTACAGCAGCTATAAAAGTGTTTGCATCACCATTTCCTTAAATGTTTTTGTTTCACAGGTGCGATGATGAACTGTTGTGGTCTGCTAACATTCGAGAAAGAACCAGGTACTGATAGAAAATAAAGAGACTGTATTCCCCAGAACCTCACTTCATTATTAAAATCTTCATGTATGCTTATTTCTTATAACAGTTTCATGTGGCTAAAATGTAACATTTTTCACTAGAATATATGGGCTGTGTTTGTATCACAATTCTGTTTGTCTGTCAGTTCCTCTAAAGAGCATTGAGGTGGAGCTGGAGGTGAGGGACCATGTGGCTACAGTGGTCTCCACTCTGAACTACGAGAACAAGGAGGACAAACCATTAGAGGCTGTTTTTGTCTTCCCTCTGCCTGGAGATGCTGCTGTCTGTCATTTCAGCGCTCAGGTTGGACAGACACAGATTGTAGCTGA
>NW_024582631.1:13556-17269 GCF_018398535.1 Haplochromis burtoni
GTGCTGATGTGTCTGCTGTGTGTGGTTGTTACTTGTTACTGAGGAATAAATATGAATGTGTTTGTGGTGTGCAGGTCAAGCTGGCTGCAGGACACAAGTTTGACAGAGATGTTGAACTGCTGATTTATTACAAAGACGCCCACCAGCCCACTGCTGTGGTGGAGGCAGGACAGGCCTCTGCTGAGCTGGGTGAGTAACATTAGTGTTGTTATTAGCTTTTTAGTAAAAAATATCATTATTTTATTCTTCAGCTCAAGAGTTATCGTTGTGATCAGAAATTTACACTTGTTGTGGGTATGAGTGGATTTATTGTCCAGCATAGATCTTTAATGAATTTGAAAAATAAGAATTGTTAAGCTTGCATAAGTTTGAATGTATTTTGGATTTTCTCTAATTCATACATGGTTCAAAGTTTACAGTGGTCTAAAAAAGTGTTTGCCCTCTTCCTGATTTCCCTTTTTAGATTTTTTAGATTGTCACACTTTCAGGTCATCAAACTAATTGAAATATTAGACAAAGACAACAGAAGTAAACAAAAAATATAGTTTCTAAATGAACGTGTTTTATATGAAAGGGAAAAAACCCAAACCTACATCGCTCTGTGTGATAAAGTGATTGACTGACTTTTTAAGGTCATGTCACGGCATCTCAATCAGATTTAGGTCAGGACTTTAACTAAGCCACTCCAAAGTCTTCATTTTTTTTTCCTTAAGCCATTCACAGGTGGACTTGCTGTTGTGTTTTGGATCATTGTCCAGTTTGAGGTCACGAACAGATGTCCAGACGTTCTCCTTCAGGATGTTTTAGTAGAATTCGTGGTTCCATTTACCACAGTGAGGCTTTGTGTTGTTTTTTTGTCAGCAGTGGTTTTCTCCTTGAACTTTCCTGTGAATGCCATTTTAACCTTTTTTTTTTTTTTTTTTTTTAAATTGTTGAATCATGAACTCTGACTTTAACTGAGACATGAGACAACTATGAATTCAGGAAGGGGACAAACACTCTTTCATACCACTGTACATACAGCTTAAGTACATACAATCACTAAAATATTTTACTGAGTGGTGCTTAAAGTTCTGTGATTTCTTTAAACTTGACAAAGCCACAAAGTTTCTGGGAGAATGTCCTGTGGATAGATGAGACAAAAATTGAACTTTTTGCCAAGGCACATCAACGCTATGTTCACCGACGGAAAAATGAAGCGTATCAAGAAGAGAACACTGTCCTAACTGTGAAAGATGGGGGAGGCTCGGTTATGTTCTGGGGCTGCTTTGCTGCCTCTGGCACAGGGTGTCTTGAATCTGTGCAGGGTACAATGATATCTCAAGACTATCAATGGATTCTAGGGAGAAATGTGCTGGCCAGTGTCAGAAAGCTTGGTCTCAGTCGCAGGTCATGGGTCTTAAACCAGGACAATGACCCAAAAGACACAGCTAAAAACACCCAAGAATGGCTAAGACGAAAACATTGGACTATTTTAAAGTGGCCTTCTATGAGCCCTGACCTCAATCCTATTGAGCATCTTTGGAAGGAGCTGAAACATGCCGTCTGGAAAAGGCGCCCTTCAAACCAGAAACAACTGGAGCTGTTTGCTGATGAGGAGTGGGCCAAAATACCTGCTGAGAGGTGCAGAAGTCTCACTGACAGTTCCAGGAATCGTTTGATTGCAGTGATTGCCTCAAAAGGTTGTTCAACAAACTCTTAAGTTGTGGGCACCATCAGTTAATTAATTCAGCTGAAGCATGGTTGAAAAGCAATGTCTGACTTTCATTGGTTAGGATTTATAGAATTTTTATTTATTATTACTTTTGTCAGATAAAAGTTATTTCTGTGACCATTGTGAGTTTTTTCTTTCATTGACCAAAGGGTACCAACAATTTTGTTCACGTCTGTAGTTACTCTTTCTCATCAAGTTATTTGTTACGTCACCACTCATTGGCCTGACCAATAATCATAACAATGGGAAAAAATCAAAGAAAGTCAGTGAAAATCTAAGGAGGAGAATTTTAGATTTGCATAAATGAAACACCTGCAAATTCTAGGTTCAAACAACTGCATGTAAAGTTTTTTTGGATGTGTCACCACTTTAATAAGTTCGAAGAAAGACCCAAACTCTTAATTTTAAGAAATTGGTTGAGATCTTCAGGAACAAGTATCACTAATTCTCAATTGTAACATAAACTAGGGGTGGGCGATATAAACGATATATGATAGAAACGATATAAATTTGGCCAATGATAGAGCGATATAGTCAAAATCTCTATCAAGATGGCGCGTGTTGATGATGTCATCAAGCTGCGCCTGTTTTGGTCGAAACTATCGCAGCGGCTACAACCGTTATCATCTGCAAATTATGCCGGGCGACAGTCATAGCAAAGAGATGAAGCACTTTTTAAATATTGGGAAAGCCAAAAACTCTGCTTCACCTCCGTAACATTGATTCATTAATGTTGAATTCTCTCGCAGCTGTTCTGTTCCCATGTTGTTGCAGTACATTAATAACTACCTCGTATTGTGGATGAATAATCTCAGTTGTTCTCCTGACTGACGTTTGCCCCATGTACAGCATCCTGCTATGCGACTGCATTTGTCCCTAACCACCAGAATCCCTCACGTTAACTTTTATCCAGTGGATAAAAAGTTGGCCATCCTCCAGCTTCACTGTGCTAATGTTATGCTAACATAGCTGTGTCGCTAGCAATCACGTAGCACAACATTATATACCAGGTAGTCCAACTTCAGTAACCCTACAAACGCCACTGATGTTTAGTTTTCTGTCTTCATTTATGTTGGAAGTGGTAGCAGAGCTGTACTTTCTAATTAGTTTCAAAAATCTCTCAGTCAGAACATGGTGTGTCATGTTTAGGTGGAAACTAGCAAGCTAACTTCCTGCTAACTTCTAACTCCGTTAAATTTAATAACTTCTGTTTTCATGGATGCTTGGATGTTAAACTTAATTGTTACACCCGATAAAGCAGCAATGCTGTTGATTTAATTAAAGATGAAAGAATTTAGACTGTTTTTAACTCTTAGTATTCGTTTGACTTTGGGACCTGAAGGGACGGAGTTTTGGACCCAGATTACTCCGCGAAGCTCCTCACTAATGCATAATGCTCTGACAATCCATCAAGCAGTGCTGTTTACCAAAGTTGTACTAAAACATTTTTTAACAGATTTCTGCACGCCAAAATCGGTCGAGGTCAGTAAGCACAACCAGAATTCATACATAAGGCACACTCTCGATTTTTGAGAAAATTAAAGGATTTTAAGTGTGCCTTATACTGTAGAAAATGCAGAAGGAAAATAATATATTGTGATATATTGTTACCGCACAAATTACTGCTTCAAATTATATCGCGATATGAATTTCAGGCCATATCGCCCAGCCCTAACATAAACTTTACATTTGTGGAACAAAAAAAAAGCCCCTTACATTTGACTTAAATTTGCAGGAGTGAAGGAGAGGCTTTCAAATATAAGAACAATGTACCAGCTGTCAAGCACTGTGGTGGTAACATCATGCTTAAACTGGTCATATCTGAGCCTGTTTGCATAATTTTGACCATGTGTAAATGGTAAATGGAAATGGTAAATGGACTGGTTCTTATATAGCGCCTTTCTACTCTTCTGAGCACTCAAAGCGCTTATTAGTGTGAATTAGAAAGTCAAAAATAATGTCACCAAAGATGACTGCATTCTCATTTCACCCTCAACCC
>NW_024582631.1:17289-29133 GCF_018398535.1 Haplochromis burtoni
CCCCAAGAAGTCAAAAGCCAAATGACAATCATTTACATGATAAGTGAATATAAACCACAACTCACAACTACAAACATGTTGGTGTCATGTGAAGGCTGTGTGCAGGCAGGATAGGAGGAATGATGGACCCAAAAGTTCAGACTTTAAAAAGAAAGATTTATTACTAAATGACAAAAACAGAAAATTGGCTAAACTGGGAATACAGAAACTAAACTGGCAGGCAGACGGACGGAACACACAGCATGGGATAATTGAGAAGACACAGGGCTTGAATACACAGAGGGGGCAATCAGGGAATGGAAGACAGGAGGGAGAGACACAGCTGGGACAAAACCAGACACATTAACATAAGACACGGACCTTCAAAGTAAAACAGGAAACCCTGACTGAACTTACAGACACAGACTACCAAGCTGACACTGCAACAGAGGGAACACATAGATGTGGGCAGACACAGACTGGACACAGAACAGAGGGAGTCTGGAACCAAAACTTAAGACTATAAAATCACAAACCAAGATGAACTGGAGGAATAGAAATGTAAAACAGAAACCAAAACCCTCACAGTCGTAAACCAAGATGAGAACACAAAATGAAGGTACAATACTGAAAACACTGTTAGGTACCCCAACAGTGTTATAAAATATAATAATGGAATATATAAAAAATTGTAAACTTGACATTTTTCTGTCCTTTCATGTGTTTCAGGTTCTCTGATGGGTGATCCAGTGGTGATGGTGAGTCTGTACCCTGAGTTCACCCAGTCTGTGATGTCTTCAATGGCTTCATGTGGAGAGTTTGTGTTCTTGGTGGATCGATCTGGAAGTATGGACTGTGCTACGAATAACACTGAGCAGCAGGAATCTCGGATCAGCAGTGCCAGGGTATTTATGATGTGGTGTTAGAGTTATAAAACCTTTCCTCTCACACAGTGGCCTCACCATCTTCTCCCTCTTCCCTGAAGGATACTCTGCTGCTCCTGTTGAAGAGCTTACCAATGGGCTGCTATTTCAACATTTACAGTTTTGGGTCCAGATATGAACACATCTTTTCGTGAGTGATTCAGTCCATAAAACTGTGCTTCAGTCAATGATGTCACTTGTGTGTAAAGTGTGTAATAAGATATCTGCTCTAGTTACACCAGATAATGCGTTTCTAGAATACTTACAGCTCATTTAGGTAAGCTGCTGTTATGTTATGGTTCGAAAAGACAGTTTTGAAAGTGTATGAGTGAAACTCATTAAATTACAATGTAGAATTTAGCAGTGCTAAACAGCCATCAATCACTTATTGTCAAGGTTTGCTGTGTGGCAGGTAGTGGTTGGACCCAAACGCAGGACTCTAAGATGGAGTATTTAACTTGAAGGCAGCAGCTTTTATTCGCTGGCAAAAGCAAACTGAGAAACACAATATATGAGCACTAGAAATAAAACAAAAACTCAAACTAGGAAGAATAACCTAAACTGGGAGTGCACGACATAACAAACATGACACGCAGCTAATGCGGAGGAAACGACAACTAACAGAGAAAAATACAGGGCTTATATACACCAGGGAGTAACGAGGGAACGGGAAAACAGGAGGGAAGCACAGCTGGGGCTAATCCGACATAACAAGGCACAGGAAGCAAAGCAGGATACACTCACATGGAGCATGGAGACAAGGTGATTAGACATGCGACTGGGGACTAGGACAGGCACAGAGAAAACATGGGGGCAGAGACTAAACACAGACCGAGAAACATACAAAGGGAGGAAGAACTAAGATCACTAAGCACAAATGAAAGATAACCGAAACCAGGAATAAAAATCAAAGAATATTAAACCAAGAACTGAAACACAAACACTGGGTCAGAGAGCCAGTACTGTGACACTTATGTGTATCTCATGGCAGTAAGAGTATGGAGTACAGCCAGAAGACCATGGAGGAGGCTCTGAAGAAAGTTGAGGAGATGGAGGCTGATCTTGGAGGAACAGAGATCCTGGAGCCCCTCAAACATATTTACAGCCAACCCTGCATTCAAAATCAGCCCAGACAGGTAACACACACACACACACACACACACACACACACACACACACACACACACACACACACACACACACACACACACACAGTGTGTGAGTTTATATTAATTAACTGATAGGTAAATTAAATAACACTGATTATGTATTCACCATGATATCTGCAGCCATTGTTGGGTGTTCCTGGTCTGCCACAAAGAAAATATGGGTGAAATATGGTCTCCAAATTTGACAGATCTCAATCCAATTGAGCATTTGTGGGACAAACAAGTCCGATCCACAGAGGCACGACCTTCCAACTTACAAGACTTAAAGGATCTTAAAGATATCGCGTCACCTTCATGGATCTAGTGGACTCAATGCCTTGATTGGTCAGGGCTATTTTGGTAGCAAAAGAGGGACCAGCACAACATTAGGCACGTGGTCATAATGTCATGTCTGACTGGTGTACATGTGTTACTTTTAGCTTGTGTAATTTGACCTTGCATGTAAACTCTCCTCTCTAGCTGTTTGTCTTTACTGATGGAGAGGTGGGGAACACCAAACAAGTGATCGATCTGGTGAAGAAGAACTCAGGCTCCCACAGGTGAAACAGCAAAAATGATAATGACATGTGCTGCGTACCAAACCTGTGTGTCTTAAAAACAGCTGTTGTGTTGCAGGTGTTTCTCTTTTGGGATTGGGGAAGGGGCCAGCTCTGCTCTCATTAATGGGATGGCCAAGGAAGGAGGAGGTCATGCTCAGTTTATCACAGGGACTGACAGGATGCAACCTAAAGTAAGACAATAAGTCATAATAACAATTATTAAAAGGCAATATGTTGCTATTAGAGATGGACCAATCCAATATTACGTATCGGTATCTGTCCGATACTGACCTAAATTACAGGATCGGATATCGGAGAGAAATAAAAAATGTAATCCGATCCGAAGTATCAGAAAATCACCTCATAAAACGTGCTACTTGGTGTAACCCAGCTCGGCGCATCGGAGCAGTATGTGTCACGTGATAGAGCGGCTGTTGTCTGCGAGACCTGTCGGCGGTCTGTTGGAGCCTCGCTACATGCTTCCTAACGTCGGCATTTCATCTCGGCGAAAACTATCCCAGAGAAGTAAAGCAAGTGTGTAAGTTCATCCCTGAATGTTCGCATAGTATTTTCATGTTAAACTTAGCAACTGATATATTGAGCCACAGCTGGACTGGTTCCATATTGAGGTGAAAAGGAAGCGATTTGTCCCGTACTTCAGCTAGAATTAAAAAATAGACACAAAGCTGGAGTTATTCTGTCTTTGCTGCGCAGTTGCATCCACTTCTCTCATTCACTCCCCCTCCCTCTCCTGTTATTACTTCAAACATGAAACTGATCAATGATCAGCTGATCAGCTTTTCTACCGCAAGTCCTGTCTTTCTTGTTTGTTTATTGCCCACTTTGCGTTAGAAAGAGGAGACCAGCGGATAAACAAGAGCAGCTCGTTTCAGCTTGATCAGCTGTTGTTAGAATGTATTTATTATTACTTTCTAGTATCAGCTGACGTTTGCTGGAGCCACAGCTGTAAAAGCTGCTGGTCATGATATCGGTTTGTATATCTGGTGAGAGGGAAACATGAAGATGAAACCAGGAGATGTCCTTACTGAATCATCAGAGCTGAACAGGTGATGGAGAAACAGGTTTACCTTTTAGGTGACATGAATGAGTTGAAGGGAAGGGGGGCACAAAGACATATTTTTCTTTGTTATGTCATTTAAAAACTTTGAATGAATAATTATCTGAATCTTACAACAAAAGTGGTCATCTGAATAAATGTATAGAAATCCATCATTGTATATAGTAACTATTAAGTCTAATATACACCCTGGTAAGCTATACTACTTTTTCCTTTGGGAAGGTACTATCTGTGCAGTCTGCAATTCTGTTGAAGAAAGATGTTGAATCTATTTAATTATTGTAGAAAAATAATTGATTTCTGTGCATTTGTTTTACACATACATTAAATTAAAGTTGATTACATCGATTAAGGGCAGGGGGTGGTTCCCTAATATCTTTTGCTGGGAGTTGGCAACCCTATTAGTTAGGTAGGTAAGTACTCTTTAAAATACCAGAATAGGAAGGATGGAGTAGGTTTAAGTTTATTAGCTTGATCAGTGTTGCTGAACTATAAAATGTTTCGGTGGAGTGTATTTTTGCATACAGGTATAACAGAATAGCTTCAGTCTCTTGTTTTTTAAAACTTGAGTATGAACTTATACAAAATGCAGCAAGATATTTAAAGATATTTAAAAAAAAAACTGTTTTATTGATTACAAAATACGCTATATCGGATTCATATCAGTATCGGCAGATATCCAAATTTATGATATTGGAATCGGTATCGGACATTAAAAAGTGGTATCGTGCCATCTCTAGATGTTATTATTTGGACAGAAGACATAATTTCAAATAAACATAAATGCATAATTGTTTTCTAATTCTTGTTGTTGTCAGGTGATGCAGTCGCTGCGATTTGCTCTGCAGCCAGCTGTGGTCGACATCTCAGTCACATGGGATTTACCAAAGGAAGTGTCTGTCACTGTCCTCTCTCCATCGATCACAACACTTTTCCAGGGTCAGAGGTCACTGATTTATGCCCAGCTCACTGGACAGGTAGGAGCAGCAGCCTCTCATGTTGTTTTGATGACAGTAATTATCGTGACTTCTAACACTGTAATTCTGTGTCAGAGCTCAGAGGCAGCAGAGGGCTGTGTGACGCTGAAGTACAGCCTGGCAGGTCATCCCTCTGAGAACCAGCTGCACTTCAGTCTCAGACCTGCAGAGGACACTGGGTACAACATGTTTAATGTAGAGCACAGTGCTCTGTGGGTCATGACCATGAATTGAAACTAAATGCAGCTGGGATGTGTGGTTGGTAGGATGGAGAGGTGGAGCAGAATGGTTTCAGGTGCTGTGCCACTTGTGAAGAGCAGCACAGCTCTCTCTCCTCATGTAGTTGGTGCATGGCTGAAGGCGAGAGTTCAGGGTGTCACAAACTACTGGTTTTCTGATTGTCATGAGCTAAAATCATCAAAGCTAAAGCAAAAAAGACTTGAAATATTTACTCTGAACTTTTTCAAGATATCTTTATGGTTATAGATGTTCTAGCATATGCTCCAATGGAACCACTGTTTTGGGGGGAGATTTTAGTAAATGCCCTTTGACTGAGTGAATAACTTCCAGTATCCAACAAGATGAGAACAAATGTAAACATACGGCACTATCAGAGGAGCTAATCGTGGTTTTTTTTGTCAGATCACTCTATGATTCACTTGGTCCCCACTTGTCCATACAGAAAGATAACCTGAGTTGTTCCAGTCTGGACTAAACTGCAACTGAGGGACTGCTTTGACTGCATCAGATGCTGCCTTTTTACATGTTCCTCACTGTGTGACCCCAAAGAGGACACAGTGGTGTTAAAAACAGTAAAATGACTGGTAAACTAATATACTATAATAACACAGTATTAACAATGACAAGCATTCTGTGTGTTTTCCTTCTTGTCTGCAGACTAACAGTCCACAGGTTGGGTGCTCAGACTCTGATTCGTTCCCTGGAGATGGAGGAGAGAGAGCACAGAGGACAGCAAGGTGGAGGAGTGAAGGAGAAGGTGGTGCAGCTCAGTGTCCAATCAGGAGTGAGCAGTTCTTTCACTGCCTTCGTTGCTGTCAACAAAGACAACGGAGAGGCGATCCAAGGACCTCTTGTCCAAAGAAATATTCCAACAGCCCGTGAGTTTTTTTTCATCGTCAGGGATTCTAACTAGGGATGCACCGATACCACTTTTTTGGAAACGAGTACGAGTACTTGCATTTCAGTACTCGCCGATACCGAGTACTTAATAAAAACATGATTTAAATTTGCAGGTAACAGCTTTAGTCCTATAATTTACCAAAAAACAAACAAACAATGGACTAGTTTGGAATTAAGAACATTTATTTAAAATGAAAAGCATGTTGTATGCAACATATTACAGAATAAATAATTATAAAAAAACAAAATTTAATTTAAAATTTGTTCGTCTGTTTCTCTGTTTAGAAGTCTCACTAGCACAGTCACAGCTGGGATGACATCAGAGGCTAGTGCATCATAGCTGCTCACTTTTTTTGTTAGCTCCTCAAAGGGGGCGAGGATGGCAACAGTCGTCTCCATAAGAGCCCATTGGTGAGCAGTGAGATAGTCAGGGAGTTCGTGCACTCGCTTTTGCTCAATGAGGGACTGGAGCATGTAATGCGTGCTGTTCCAGCGCGTCTGTACATCCTGCTACAGTCTCTTTATTGGCTGGTTGAGCTGTCCCTGAATGTCCTCGAGGCGGGAGTAGGCTAAGGCGGAATGTTTAAAATGCCCAACTATTTTCCGTCCCACTGCTATAGCATCAGCTATGCTCCTCTGTGCTAATAAGTGGGGTAAATAAGCGTGGGTAAACTCTTTGTACTCGTTGTGTTGGGATTTTAGCTGCTTGATTAAATTGCTTGTGTTAAATGCGGTACCTTTAGAGCAGGGGTGTCAAACTCAAATACACAGTGGGCCAAAATTCAAAACTGGAACAAAGTCGCGGGCTAACGTTAATATTTATTGAAATATATTTATTGAAATATATTTATTCCTCCAGATATAAGAATGAATCTTTTCTTATGGCCTCAAACACGTTTTGCTGAAAAACTGAATATGGAACAAGCAAAGTTTAATACTAAACAATATATATATTAGCTGTATAATACCAGTAGGCCAGCTCTGATAGTAATTTGGTATGGCTTCGCGGGCCAAATGTAATTAGGCTGCGGGCCAGAGTTTGACATCTATGCTTTAGAGCCTCCTCTGGACAATTTTGCTGAGCACAATTTGTAGTCCGCCTTTGTTTTCGTGTCTTCGTTCACTTTGAAATAGTTCCACACAGCTGATATGTCTCGCCTCGCTTTCTCCCCCGCTCTGAGTTGCAGCTGGGGCCTGGGGGCGGGCACTCGGGTCCTCGGTATCGGGGGACTTTTAACGAGTATGAGTACTTTAGAAAATGTGGTATCGATGCCGATACCCGATATCGGTATCGGTGCATCCCTAATTCTAACAGCTAGCCCTTTTACTGAATCAGAATAACAATGAGAAACCCCGTCCAGTTTATTTTTTTAAAAAGCAAAACTAAAACTGTCACCAACATCTGAAGCTAAAAATAGCTGAGCATCAACGAAAGGAATACTATTATGATGCTATGAGGAGAATATGAGAGTTAGTCCAAGGAACACCAAAGCGCAACTTATTGGTGAACAACTTAATGAAGCAGTAGATGCCTATGGGCTACTGTGTTCTCCACAGAGCATTAGAAAGTAAAAAGCTGAATGGAAGTACAACACACATCTGCCTGTCTATGATATCGCGTCTTTTTTCATCCTATATAGTGGCAATGGATTGCTTTATATCATCAGCAGCATATAGAACATGTAAGTACAAACCTGAATGAATGGCAGTGGAAACTATTTTTTACCGTGGAGGCATGCTTGTGTCTCTGAGATTTAATAGATTTATATTGTACATATAGGTGAGTGTGAATGACATCACCACAATGGTAATGTAAAGTGCAGAGACACAAAAGGGCAGTGTGTTTTATAAAAATCAGCAATCTTTTTTTAAATTAGGTTTTTATTATTTTGAATTTTATTAAAAAGATCTTGATGCATGCTTAGTCATCCAGATAAAGAAATCCCAGAAAGCACATTGACCTCATACTGCAGGTGATACCCAGCAGAAGCTACGCAAAGTCTGTAGGGTTCAAAGAAGACACATAAACATGGTGTACCTTTTAAGACCTATCTGTATGATCAAGTCAGCCTCATAGTTTCTGGCGTTGGTCTTCAACAAATTGTTAGTCAGCCCTAAACACCACAGCCACACCACATCCAGAACTCCTTGGATTTTGTTTAAGGTGAAAGATGTCATTATGGATTCGCATACAAGGGTCAGTACTACAGGAAGAAACATGGGTTCCCCACCTGGCTGAAAATCAAATCTTAGGGCAGCTAGCCTTAGACTGAGATTTCCATCTGTAAAGACTGGGATCATCACCACCTGTCCCTCCAGTCTTCCTGGCACCGCCGCCTTGAGCTCACTGCCCCACCCCTCCCCTGCAGCTGCAGCTGAGCCACAGGCCACACCTCTGCCACACCATCAGTAATGGGGGACTTTTAAAAATGGATGTGTACCATAACCCATCGTCTATGGATCAGTATTTATTTAGGCAGATGAAGAAGAGAGTGCTGACAAATGATGACAAAAAAGTGCCAGGATTATTCTACATAGTTAAAGATCTCAAAATTAATATCAGAATCAGAAAGGGTTTTATTGCCAAATGTTGAGCAGGTTTACAACATTAGGCAATTGCTGCGGTGCTTCAGTTCAAACATACTGTCATAAATTACGCTTAATTCTTCTAATATTATAGGTGGAAAAGTATAAACAGACATGCATGGTGAACAACATTAATTCTGTTTCTGCCCACCATCTTGGATGTGTTAAAGGGTTCATTCACAAAGTTCAGGTTAACAATGAAGTAAAACTGAGGCATCTGCTACTCAGCACATGCAAAGAGGTGTCAGCCGAACTGAAACATCTGCTCCAAGCAGGCATTATTGTACCAGTGGACACACCTGAATGGCTGAGTCCTCTAGTGGTGGCAAGAAAACATGAGGATGACTTGAGACTTTGCGTGGATCTGGGGGAACCTAATAAAAGCGTAATAATGGACCCATTAAAGAAGAACACAATGAATGTTTGCATGCTTTTCTCAGGCCTCTGAAGGATGTTGGTCCGCAGATCTATTCCAGTAAAAGTTCATTCGGGCAGACGCATATTCCATTCCTGGGACGTCATTTCAAAGAAGGGCTTGTGTCCTCACCCAGTCCACCTGACTGCCATCTCTGAAGCTCCTGCACCAAAGGACATGGCTGCACTTTGCTCCTTCCTAGGTCGTGGTTTAGCAAATTTTTGCCGAACAGCACAAGAGTAGTTGATCCACTTGAGAGCTTATTTGAACAAACTAGAATGAACCAATGCAGCATATGAAAGCTTCATTAAGCTGAAAGCAATGCTCCTCTTGGACCTCTTGTACAGAGAAATCTTCCAACACCCTGTGAGGTTTTTTGTTTTTAAGCAAACACTAAAAGTGTCACCCACAGCTCTGAAGATAAAGATCGCTGATCATAAATAAAAGGAATATTATCATGATTAGGACAACATCGGAGATGGTTCAAAGCAGAAATGAGCTTCCTCCGAAGGGTGGCTGGCCTCTCCCTTAGAGATAGGGTGAGAAGTTCGGCCATCCGGGAGGGGCTCAGAGTAGAGCAGCTGCTGCTCCACATCGAAAGGAGCCAGCTGAGGTGGTTCGGGCATCTGACAAGGATGCCCCCTGGGCGCCTCCTGGGTGAGGTGTTCCAGGCATGTCCCACCGGGAGGAGGCCCCGGGGCAGACCCAGGACACGCTGGAGAGATTATATCTCTCGGCTGGCCTGGGAACGCCTTGGTATTCCCCTGGATAAGCTGGAGGAGGTGGCTGGGGAGAGGGAGGTCTGGGCCTCTTTGCTTAGGCTGCTGCCCCCGCGACCCGGCCCCGGACAAAGCGGATGAAGATGGATGGATGGATGGTTCAAAGCACATTTCTAATGCATATGTCAGTAGCATTAGAAAGTTAAAAAGATCAATGGTAGTACAAGATACATCTATGCATGTCTATAGTGCAGAGCTGCACTGGAAAAGTCTGTTGCCAGGGCAACGCTATAAATACTAACCTGTCCTGAACTCATACTTTATCTCCTTTTTTCATCTTACAGCTTCATTAGTTTGCTATTCAGAATCCTATGTTACATATAAACTGTGTGTGTGCATGGAGGTGTGATTGTGTCCCTGAGATTTAACACATTTAAACATCTACCTGAGTGTGAGTGAAATCAGCACAATGAAAATGCTAAGAGCCAAAAAGCAGAAGAGTGTACTGTGTTATACTATTACAGTCAGCAGGTTTTTGTTTTATTTTGCATATAAATTTTTTGATATAGTGAAGAGCAGAATATACTAGAGTCAGCTCAATGGATCCTAAAGTATGACTCCTTAAAAGGGACGGCAGTTAAACAAAACGTGAGATTTACTACTAAACACATGATTCAAGGAATCAAAATAAACTGAGGGAAAAAAAACTAAATACTGTTGAACAATAGAACTAGGTAATCTGACAAATCTGACCCCAAAAAAGTGTAATGAGCAAGTGGTGTAAATACTGCAGTGACCAATTAGAGATGAGAGAACTGTGAAAGGGATAAAGTCTTGAAATGACACGGACTGAAAAGAGGAAGCTCTAAAACCCAATTGTAATATTTGCCTTTGTGTTATATCACCAAAATAACATCAACTTAGTGCTGTTATACTTCAAATACCAGAAAAATCTGACTCTTTCTTTTTTTTTTTTTTTTGGCTTGACTTCATTGTAGGCAAAATGAAGAAGAGTGCTCCATTGCCCATAAGTAAGTAAAATTTGAATGACAAATCAACACACACACATACACAGCTATGCAAATGAAGGCACAGAAAGAAAATATTTCTGTTTTAACTTGAAGTTTTATATATTAAATATTGTATGTAGTGTAGCTGCAGTACTTGCCTTGGTAGACAGGATGTATGCTACATCAGTAAATGAAGAAAATCAGGTTCGTACAACATTTTGCAACATTTATAATTTAATTGAACATATTTACATCTTACATTTCTGTTATGAGTTTTGAGGCACAACATAATATCAGAATCCAGTATTTTAGATTATTTATTGTATACTACGAGTGTGCAACAAAAAGTGGGAGTAGAAGAAAAATTTGCATTATGTGTCAAAACTTTGATTACACTTATTCATAGAAGGATTTGACTGTGTTTACTACTTCCTACATTTACAACATTCAGGACTTCAGAGCTATAAAATAACACAAATAAGATTATGATATGTCAAAAGTCCAAATAACTGAAATTGTGTTTTACATTTTATGTAAACTATTTAGCTTTTATTAGTTGGGAACATTATCTCCACTTGCCTTCTTAATGTATTTGGGAATATAATTTCTGAATGAGTTACAGGTCCTCGCAGGATGTAAAAACTAGACTGCTAAGATAAACCTAAAATACTGTTTGTAATATTTGTTGTATTTATATATCACCACAGTAATATTAAAAATCTGTACTTTTGTTGTTATTTTAGCAAATTCTTGTTAAATGTTTTAACCCTAATTTATTTTTTTTAACTCTTGACTTCACAGTTGGTACCTTCCAGAAGTTTAGTCGGTGGGGTAAGTATAAGTAAAAGCTGGATGGCAGAACAGCACATATGTTTAAAAATAAATGTAAACAAACCAACACATTTCTCTTTGAATTTTATTTGAAATGTTGAAAGTAAAATGCTTCGTCTGTGTTTCTTCGTTTGCCATTATTAACATATTAACAGAGAGTATCTTAAAGTGGTGGGGCGTGGTCTGCGGTGCCGTGCAGGGAGGGCGGACGCACCTGCACGGCATCCTTAATCACACCCGCCTAGTTAAAAACACGGGGACTCAGGGGTTGGTGTGTGTTGTGGTGTGACAAATATTGAATAAAATGGCTCAAACCTATGATCCCTGGACCCGCCATGTCTCATTCACACCACATGTGACTGAAGAAGGTTGAACTTTTACAACATTTTGATATATTCAGAATATTATTGAGCACCTGTGGGTGGGCGTCCGGGTACACACCGGCTCACTCCTTGGCGGCCGCTTATTGGGGCTCGCT
>NW_024582631.1:47137-66596 GCF_018398535.1 Haplochromis burtoni
AAAGAGAGGTCAGACGCTCAGTCTAACTTTACTGCTAAACTTGCACCACTGTTTCAGGGACCATTGTGTGTATCTCAGAGACTCAGTGATGTTAATTACAGGCTCACTTGGGTGGACTCCGGTGTGGATGCAGGTGTTTATCATGTTGTGAACATGCAACCGTTCCATACCTGGGACTCTCTCACTTCCAAAGAACAATCTGTTTCATCGCCTGCTGGGAGAGAGAGAGGATCTGAACTCTGACTCTCAGGCCCACCTTGGCCCCCCTGCAGACACTGACATTGACTCTGAGCCATTCCCCTTTGATTTACCGGACATTGACTCTTCTTCTGTTGTGGGCGCTGTTTCAGACAGTCTTTCACCCAGATCTGTCCGGCACCCAGCTGCTGGTGGACATTGCAATTTCAGGCCCAGACGTTGCCCCAGAGTTACGTCTGGCTGGAGCAACAAAAGATGGATTTTCACACAACCAGGCTTGATCTGAAGTGAAATGTTTTGGTTAATCCTGTTTGATGCTGTCTTGTTGCATTGCTATTTTGAGTCGTGATATATACAGTAGATGTTTCTGTTTGCTCTACTTAATCCAGTTTTATGGCTCTTTAGTGCATTAAGGTTCATTCTTGGCCTTTACTTAAAAAAAAAAAAAAGTGAAAAAAAACTAAGAAACCAATCTTAGCTGTAACCTCTGTGTAGGGTACTGTTAGGTGTGGTGTGTGCTTTTTCAGCTGTGTATGGCTGAGGACAGCCTTTTTCTCACCCGGGGGGGACTATGTAACAGTTGCTATTGTAATGCAGTGTATGACCACATGGCGGCGCCTCCTGTCTCATGACTGGTGTGTCACCTCCTTTTTGTTCTTCTTCGCACTCCTCCTGTAATGGCTGCTCCCGTGTGTACGCGGACTAGTGTGCTCTTTAGTAATGTGTGGTACAGGTAGCACTTTTATTTTTGATATTGTAAATAAATGAGTACTTTTTGGAAAGTCAGAAGCTGTTGCTCATTCGCTATCCACCTGCACACCTCCGCGGCTGGCTTCATCTCCACCGCACGTTACAACACTCATGAGCAACCACTGAGCTGCACTAAAGTCTGATATTGTCCAGTAACCACAAAGCAGCAGAAATCATTTTCATCATCAGAAGTTCTTAAAGTAGTCACTGTCTTATTTTACATTTATATTATTTGCAGAAATTAAGATGATAATTTTCATGTTTCCTGTTTTATCTGATTGTCTTTCACTTGATGAATTAGGCCAGCAGTGAAGTATGGGCCACCATCCTGGCTCTGATCTGGATTCATGGTTTCAAGATGGATGCAAAGGACGAGTGGGAGCTTCTGGCTGTGAAGGCTGCCTCATGGCTCCAAGCTCACAAAGGTAGTAATCATCACAATGAAAATAAAATGCTATAGTCAGCTTTTTCCCTCATATCAATTTCTATAATCATTGTGTGTTTTGTGTTTTTAGCACCGTTTGTGTCAGAGTGTGTGGATGCTGGAAATGTCCTGCTGGGTTGCAGCGTGAGGAAAGAAGCTCTGGGACTCTGAGGGTTTTCTTAAAGTGACCTCACCTTCAGCACTGTTAAGCAGAAGGATACTGACTTACACTATACTGTGTTGCTTTCTTTAGTCTGACCCTTTAATTGTTATAATGTGGTGGACCACTGGAGGGCTCCACTCACACCCAGTTCTCAGGAAGTGTTGTTGCTGTGTTTTGGAGGGAAAGTGTTCAGTTCTGTGGTGATGAGTAATAAACGAGCAGTGTTTATCGAGAGCTTTCGTGTCGTCTGTGTTTACCTCCACATTGGTGACCCCTGACTCGAACATGCTGCAGTCCGATGGTGGCGCCGACTCCGCTCTGGATGCATCAGCAGCCGCCAGCCCTCTGCCTCCGGCTGCAGCTACGTTTGCTGTGGCGCTCAAGCTGCCGGACTTTTGGCTTCACGATCCCCCGTCGTGGTTCGTGC
Source organism: Haplochromis burtoni (assembly GCF_018398535.1). Taxonomy (NCBI): domain Eukaryota; kingdom Metazoa; phylum Chordata; class Actinopteri; order Cichliformes; family Cichlidae; genus Haplochromis; species Haplochromis burtoni. Next base: position 49,100 of record NW_024582631.1, read on the forward strand.
ACGTGGAGGCTCAGTTCGCCCTTCGTGGCATCTCGGCTGACGACACGAAATATCACCATGTGGTGGCTTCTCTCGACCCGCTAGCCACCCGTCGTGCGTTGACTCTCCTCCGGGACCCACCCACCCGAGGGAAGTACGCCGCCCTTAAGGAGCTGCTTCTTCGGCGCTATGCCCTCACCGACGCAGAGCGAGCCGAGAAGCTCCTCTCCCTCTCAGGCCTGGGTGGCGGTACGGCTCTCGAACTGATGGAGCACATGCTATCCTTTCTCGGACCGGACGACGGGGGATTCCTCTTCGCCCACATCTTCCTCCGACAGCTGCCGGCGGCCGTGAGAGCCGGCCTCGCCAACTCTCCGCTTCTGGGCACGAAGGATTATCGCTCCCTGGCTGAGGACGCGGATCGTATTCTCCTGGCTACCCGCACTTTCCACGATCACGACCTAGTTCCAGCCTCGCCGGCGGCGCCTTCCACTTCCCCGCTGACCTGCCACGACGTACCCGATCCTTCGCTGACGGCAAAGATCGCGGCACAGCGACACCACGGACGGGACCTCTGTTTCTACCATCAGCGTTTTGGCGCCGGAGCGCGCCGCTGCCTGCCGCCTTGCGCTTTTCCGACCCTGGGACATGGACCCCGCCAGCGCGCTGTAGCGGCCGCGACCGCTGGCGACAAAGAAAAACTGCTCTTCATAGAAGACTCGCGCTCTGGGAGACGTTTCCTGGTCGACTCTGGCTCCCAGAAGAGCCTCCTTCCCTCCGTAGCCGACAGTTTAGCAGCGGGCTGCGGACCGCAGCTTATTGCGGCTAATGGCTCTCCCATCGCAACGTTCGGGGAAAGGTTCGTGACTGTTTGTTTTCATGGTCGGGATTTCCAATGGACCTTTGTTGTTGCCGCTAGCTCTGTACCTATTTTGGGCGCTGATTTTCTTTGTGCCCACGGACTGCTGGTCGATGTCGCTAACAGACGCTTAATCGATGCACTGTCTTTTTCTTCAATGCCCTGTTTCACTCGCGCCATCGAGCCCCTGAATCGGGCTAATTTAGTGACTTCAGGGAATGTTTTTCAGCGTTTGCTCTTGGAGTTCCCTTCACTGACTGTTCCTAATTTCTCGAACACGGCAACGAAGCACGGGGTTGAACATTATATTCCGACGGTCGGTCCCCCGGTGTTCGCACGCGCGCGCCGCCTCGACCCCGCGAAACTCTCCGTCGCTCGGGAAGAGTTTGCCGCAATGGAGCGCCTCGGCATAGTGCAGCGCTCGAATAGTGCCTGGGCTTCTCCGCTACACATGGTGCCCAAGTCAGACGGTCGGTGGCGGCCGTGTGGGGATTTTCGCCGTTTGAATAATGTCACGGAGAATGACCGTTACCCCATTCCCCACATCCAGGATTTTTCCGCCCACCTCGCCGGGACCTCGATTTTTTTCTAAAATTGACTTGGTGCGGGGGTATCACCAGGTTCCCGTGCGCGTCGAAGACGTCCCCAAAACTGCTGTTATTACCCCTTTTGGCCTGAAAGGCGCCGCCCAGACTTTTCAGCGGTTGATGGACTCTGTTTTGCGGGGGCTGCCTTTCGTCTTCGTGTACCTTGACGATATATTGGGGGCCAGCTGCTCTGAGAGTCAGCACGCGTCCCATCTGCATCAGGTTTTCCAGCGCTTGGCGGCACACGGCCTGATCGTCAACCCCTCCAAGTGCCAGTTCGGCTTGCCGGTTCTGGATTTCTTGGGCCACCGCATTTGTTTTTATGACAATCTGTTCTTAAATTGTGTTTTATTTCTCACAAAAGTGAAAAGATTATGGAAGAAAGTCGAGCCAAAGAACACAGTTGGCTCTTAGACTTCTAGTATAGGAGGCCCTCAGCAGAACTTTTAAAGAGAATAAGAAACACATAAAACCTTAGATAAGGAGATGTGCTCTGTATGGAAGCCCGTTTCTGCCACTAAAAAAAAATATTAAAAAAGGATCCATAACTCAAAATTTTGACTTATTTTATCGAAACTTTGACTTATTAACTTATTAACTAGAAATTTCGAATCAGTTAATCAGTAATCTACGTGAATGATGTCATTTCCTTGTAACCTGAAGCTGAAGCCTTACAAATGCTACAGCTAAGCTACCGGTATTACATCCAGTCATGAATGCACAGATTGCCGAGTATTTTCAGTGTGGCTTCAAAAATTATGAAATCCTTGTGTAATTAGTGGAATCACAAACAAAGAAATGAGAGACCAAACATAAATTTTCTAATGTTTTATGCTAAGTATTATTTGGAAAGTCATTACAAAACAGGCAATTTTGGGAAATTCAGATTCAACTCGAACTACATGAGTAAGCAAACATGAATGAAGACTATGTGCTGCCTTAAGACATTCAAGGACCAATCAGTGTCAGTTAGCAGAATGAAAGTGTATTATGGATAAAATTGCTTTTTTGATATTTAATGGATCAGATTACATTTTTTATTTCTCTCCGATATCCGATCCAGTAATTTACGTCAGTATCGGACCGATACGTAATATCGGATCGGTCCATCTCTACTTTCTTGACAGACACACACACACACACACTCTACATACACACACACACACACACACACACACACACACACACACAACACACACACTCTAATTACAAGTGTTTAAAAGTTTGAGTTGTCTGAAAAACTAAAGAAAGAAAAACACAAAAATGTTACAATACAAAAGTTGGAACTTTATTAACACCCAGAAATACAAACTGATGGGTTGATAAATATCAAGAAGACAGTACATTTCACATAAAGACTGTGCATCATTTTAAGATGAAAAAATGCAATATGGGGTCAGCCAGAGGATTAATAATCAAAACTAAGATATTCTGATATTAATGCTGCACCGCCTCGAATCTCACTATAAGTTACATCTGTTGAACTGACTTCTTGCTAGCATTTCCAAGGAAGTCAAGATGAAAAAAATGAAACCTAAAAACAGAGGGTCCAATACATTTAACAGGAATTTGTCAAAAAGAACAACGAAAGTACTGACTGTTAATTTTTTATTTTTGACCCTGTGACTCAGTTATTAGTTTGAAAATAAACGTTTGTATGTCTTCATAAAATACTGTAAAGCTTTTGACTCTTAGGGAGTCAGGAGCTACATGACAGATGTTATTTTGAATGACTTGGATATTTGCTGTTTACCAACCGTAAGTCTGCACAACAGAAATATTGTTCTGAAACACATTAAAATACACAAGTGAAAGATGATATCTGTAATTAAAGTTATAGTGTAAGCAAAGCAAAACAGTTTATGTGAAAAACTGTAAAATATAATTTCAGTGTTCTTTTTACATTTCATAAGAGTAAAATCCTTGTAGGAGTAAATGTATCCAAGCTTCTGACAGATGTGACAGATGTTTAACTTATTGTTGTTTACTTGTAGTGTACAATAAATAATCAAAAACACAGGATTATTCTGCAATGCTTCATTACTCATTAATGTTACAAATGTTGAAAGGTAAAAGTGTTCAATAAAATCCTAAATATTGCAAAATGCTGCAAGAACTCAGTTCTTCTTTCGCTGCTTTAGGACCAGACGCGTACAAGTAACGCGTTACTGTAATCTGATTACTTTTTCAAGTAACGAGTAAAGTAAGGGATTACTATTGCAAAAACGGTAATTAGATTACCGTTACTTTCCCGTAGGAACGCTGTGTTACTGCGTTACTAAAACCGTGATTTTTTTTGCGAGAATGTCTCATGACAGTGACGTAAGCGAGTGCGACGTTCGTGACAACAGCTGTGTGCAGATCAACAATGGATCATATATCGAGTGCGGGAGAGAGTATGAGCGTGCAGCGTTTAAAGCGTGGAAGTACTGACCTTACTTTGAGTTTGATTCCATAAAAAGTGACAAAAACATTAGCGTCCGCTGTGCGTGGGAAGAAAACTTCTTTTTACAGCGAAAAAAACCCCTAAACTTCCAAGCAAGCACCGAGTGCGCTACCACGTAATGGGAAATGCACAGTCCACTGACCGCCGCGGCACACCTGCACCAGGGTAAACCTCCGCCTACCCAACTCCTGCTTTACAGGTGAAAATAGAGCAAAAGGACCGCTGAGTCTTTGACTTTATTTATGTTCTGCTGTGTTTTACTTGCATCTATTTGAAAGAGTGAGTGTAAACACAAACAAAACAAAAAAAATTTGTATAGCGCTTTTCTAGTCCATAGGACCCCAAAGCGCTTTACACTACAATCAGTAATTAGTTACTGATTACTTTCCTCAAGTAACTTGACCAACACTGATTATTATAGTATATTCTTTTACCAGTCCAACAGATTTATGTTCCCAAATGGATCATTACAGCTGGTCCACTTGATTGTCAAATTATTATTATTACAATCAGAACGGACAGGACTGGGGGATGGGAAAGAGAAAGATGAAAAAAAGAGAAGTTGGGAAGATGCTCAACAGAAGGAGATGGAAAGCAAAAAAATAGGAAAAGAGAGACACAGAGAGTGAAGACACTAAAAATCTGTTTGATCACCTGCTGGGAAAATAAAAACAAGCCAAAAAAAGGGAAATAACACAGTAGCAAAACCACAGCAAAAACCAACATGAGCACAAGTTATAGTAAATAATAAATATCTCTACATCCCGGAAGGGGCCTGATCGAGCCACAGGGGCCACCGGGAGTGAGCCAGTATATCCATATATTCTCCTCTCAGCCCTTCTGCCCAAAATGGCGAACAGAGAAAAGGGGTGTGAGGACCCCATAACTCACTCCGCCCACTCATTTGTGATGTTGCTGTCTGCTGTTCTAAAGTACATTTAAAACATGGGAGGGGTCTACTACGACTACTACTACTACTACTACTGTTACTGCTACTACTACTATTACTGCTACTAACACTACTACCAATAATAATAATAATAATAATACATTTACTTTAAAAGCGCCTTTCAAGACACTCAAGGACACTTAACAACAGAATAAAACAAAAAGTAGAATAATGACAAATGGTAAATGGCCTGTACTTGTATAGCGCTTTACTTAGTCCCTAAGGATTCCAAAGCACATTACACTACATTCAGTCATCCACCCATTCACACACTGGTGATGGCAAGCTATATTGTAGCCACAGCTGCCCTGGGGCGCACTGACAGAGGCGAGGCTGCCGGACACTGGCGCCACCGGGCCCTCTGACCACCACCAGTAAGCAACGGGTGAAGTGTCTTGCCCAAGGAAAATTTAAAACTGCTGGCTAAGGGTAAACGTAAATTCAGTAAAATTATAATTCACATCGGCAGTAATGATACCCGGTTGCGTCAATTGGAGGTCACCAAAATGAATATTGAATCGGTGTGTAACTTTGGAAACAATATTGGAGTCTGTAGTTTTCACCGGTCCCCTCCCCAGTCAGACCAGGAGTGACATATTTAGCCGCATGTTCTCCTTGCTGGCTGTCTGAGTGGTGTCCAAAAAACGATGTGGGCTTCATAGATAATTGGGAAACTTTCCAGAGGAAACCCGGTCTTGTTAGGAGAGACAACATTCCTTAGATGGAGCCGCTCTCATTTCTAGAAATTTATTTCTAAATAAAATTTATTAAACACATATTAAAAACATGACTATCCAGAGTTGGGACCAAGAAGCAGATTTGCAGTCTTACATGCCTCTCTTCTCTCCTCCCAGCAAAACACCGACTTAAATGAGTCAAAACCCCGGAGTCATACTAACTATCAGAATCCTTGAAGCACAGGCCGAGTGCTATGAGATTGACTCTAAGATCACAACCTGATTAAAAACAGAATCCAACATAAACATTCTTGAGATTACGGGATGGCAAAAAATGTACTTTAAAACAAGATCTTCTTGTTTCATTGGGACAGTAAAGTCCCATAAGAAAGAATAGGCATACCTGTGTAAGAACAGGTATCACTGCTATGGAGTTTAATGTTTTACATGCAGACTCAGGGCTGCTAGTCTCCTCTCGGCATTTAAACATTGGTGATTTAGAAACTCACAGTTCAACAGCACAACACTGTGTTTCCTTTTTACATCAAACATTTCTTTCAGCCATCTGTTTTTATCAGTGGATACATGACTAACTTTTATTCAATAGCCACAAATTACACAAATCCAAGATTAAATATTTTATTTATCAAAGACATGTGATTACACATTCATACAAGGAGCTAAGCACAGTGTAAGAAAAACTTTATAAAATAATAATAAATGTTTTATAAAAATCATATTCTCTGATGATCACATTACACGTGTCACATCTGTTTTTTGTTTTTTTCATTTTGGACTGAACATGGTAACGCCTGGACCTAAAATATCAGGGCTGAGTTTTTTGTCCCAGTCCAGGCCTGCAGCCCTCCGTTAAGAAACCATGTTCTGATCTCATTTCCACATTGATACAACCGTGATGAGTTTATTTTAATGCGCTTTCATTGAATCCGTTTGATCTATATTTAAGGGTCATTGGTTGGATACTTATCTGTAAAAAACTGAAACTCACTCGATCAAATTGTTAAGTGGTTGAGCAGGCTGATCCACAGCTGAGCCGAGCATCCCTGTACACCAGACCGTTACAGCAGTTTGCTGGTTTAATTTTTCTTGATGGCTCACACCTGTTGCATAGTGAGTTTCAGTTTCTACCTTCTGGGCAAAGGTTCCTGGTTTCAAAATGTAAAACATGGAGGTTTAAAAATAGCTTTTTTGTAGCCGCCATTACTCAGATGAACAAGTTATAGTTTGTTTGTGGTTGTATTAAGAGTATGTGATGGATGGCTCATGACTGCAGAACAAATCTAGCTATGCATTCCCTCTGCTGGCCTTGATTTCACTCGCTGTGAGACATAGCTGATGATGAGGTCTCATTTGTTAGTGGAAATTATGTCCAGCTGTTTACTTACATGACATGAATTAAAAAATGAAAGATATGCATTGGAATAAGGAAGAATTTTGCTTCACTATGACTTTGAATTTAAGCTGCATATTTTCCTCAACCATGATTAAAAAATGTGTTGAAAGATAGAACTGGCCAGGTGTGTTGGTCTTTTTAAATATTTTAAAATTAAATTATTTATTTTTTTCATGGTGACTCATTAGAAGGAATGATGGGTCCAAACTCATGTGTGTTTTTATTTGTTTAATATTTGATGCTTTCAAGCAAACAGCAACATTAAAGTTAGAATAGAAAAGCAATAATCTCTGCTACTCTTACAAAGCTGACTTTGGACACACGCAGCATAAAATAAGGCACATTAGATAATAAAGTTGGACGATGCAAAGATTAATGTGGATGAAGTATGAAGTAAATCTGCTTCTGTGTATGAATCATAAAGAAGTTGTTAGTTTATAAAAAACCTCAGAGGCCAAGGGCAGTTTTTTGCACACTGCAACCCAACAATATATTTCCGGCTTCCACACACTCTGTCACAGACGGTGCTGGAAAAAAAAGGAACACACAAAATAAAATATTCAATTAGCATCTTAATAACTGACCGACTGTAGCAACTCAGTATAACCATCACCTTTTTGCGCACTGAGCCATGACACAGCCTTTGCAGCCAGAAGCTCCCACTCGTCCTTTGCATCCATCTTGAAACCATGAAGCCAGATCAGAGCCAGAATGGTGGCCCACACTTCACTGCTGGCCTAGTGTATAGAATCAGCAGTCATGTAGTTAAATATTAAATTAAGTGAGGCAGCTTGCAGATGTTCGTTAACATGAGTGTGTAATTTTGAAAATTCACTTTTGAAACCATTTTAATGAATACGTTACAAACACCCACTATTACTGTGTTATTATTTATTTAATAGCCCACCTTTTCAGGCTTTGACTTTTCCACCTCCTGGTTGGTCTTTCCCAGTGCAGCAGCCAGAGCTGGATCAAGCAGCCAGCAGCCAGACGCCTTCTGGAGGGAGACTAACTGTAGCAAAGGGTCTCTGAGTGGCTTCTTAGCAGGTGGAAATTCTTCATCCGGCAGTTGTGAAGAGGAAAATTTAGAGGAAAAGTTACATAATAAAATGCCCTTCCTGGGTGGAATTCAAAGCAATATTTAAAATAATGTGCTGAGTTAAGTAAGAAAATATTTCTAATGATTTGGTTCCACATGTTGCAATATATGTGTCATATTTAGAGTTGTTACTATTTCTATTTGGGCAATTAAAAGAACAATATTTAACAAAAGACGTCAGCTTTGACAACCAGATATATTTCATAACTTTTTGGATATTTGATGATTTCTTTTCTCGTGGAAACAGTTCCCAGTTTGGATTTGGGAGACACACACCCTCCCTACATTTAGGATTAGGCTTAAACCTTTCCGTTTTGATAAAGCATATAGTTAGCGCTGGATCAGGTGACCCTGAATCCTCCCTTAGTTATGCTACAATATGTCTAGGCTGCTGGGAGATTCCCATTATGCATTGAGTATTTCTTCTTCAGTCACCCTTTTCACTCCGTATGTGTTTATACACCTCTCTGCATTGAATTATTCTTCCTCTCTGGCTCTCTTCCACAGCGTGTCTTTGTCCTGTCTTCCTACCCTCACTCCAGACTGTCACAGCAGATGGTGACACCTAGGTCTGCTGGAAGTTTCTTCCTGTTAATATGGAGTTTTTCTTTCCCACTGTCACCAAAGTGCTTCCTTATATGGGGTAATATGATTATTGGAAGTTTTCTCTGGATTTTTTTGTATTATTGTACCTTACATTATAAAACACCTTGCGGCAACTGTTGTTATGATTTGGCCTTATATAAATAAAATCAAATTGAACTGAATTTAGTTATGGCATCTGACAGTGGACTCCTCTTTGTTCTGCTAGACTTACGTGTAGCGTTCAATACTATTGATCATAACAGTACACATTTTATCACTTTGCAGATGACTCTCAGCTTTATTAACCATGAAATCAGAAGACACAAATCAACTAGTTTAACTACAGAAATGTCTTACAGTTATTAAGGTCTAGGTAACTTTTAATAAGTCCTAAAAAACCTAGAAACATGGTGTCTAACCAGACACTTATTTTGATGGTATTAACTTGGCTTCCAGTAAAGTGTGGGCAATTTTACCAGGATATGTTCTTCAATGCACATATTAATCAAATATGTAGGACTGCCTTATTGCAATGTGTCTAACAAACAAAAACATTATGTGTAAGAGTGATACTAAAAAATTAGTTCATGTATTTATTACTTCTAGGCTACACTATTGTAATTCATTATTATAGATCACTTTTAAAAATCTCTGAAAAATCCTCAGTTGATCCAGAACGTTGCAGTGAGAGTACAAACAGGAACTATGAAAGACAGAGCATATTTCTCTCATATTAGCTTCTATTCATTGTCTTCAGAATTTAATTTAAAATCCTTTCCTTCATATAGAGTGAGGAGAACTTTCAGTGAAAACATTCCTTTATGATAAAGCTCATAAGTTTGGGCTGAAGCAGATGACTTTGAACAATCGCTTAGCAATGCTGCAATAGGCTACCGGGGGGCTACCTATGATGTTTCTGTTTATTAATAGGAAAAATGAACCACGCTGGCTGTCTCTTTTATAGTTTGCCACACACTAAAAACAACAATTAAGAGTACAAAAGCACCAATTATACATAAAAAAGAAGTCAAAACAGATACCTCCATCCATGCTGTACAAACAGCAAAAATCCATGAGACATCTGTCTTCTGCTTTTTCAAAGGAAACACAACAGTAAGCACACCAGATATTCTTAGTTCTATAATTCTAATCCAAATGCAAACAAAATTAAAACATGTATCTTTCATTGCACACTAAATTCAGTAGCAAGGTTAACTGATGTGCAATCTCATTGCACTTGTCTGACTGGAATTGAATTATCTTAATTGCTCATGTGTAGCATGCCAGACTAAATCTGTCTGTGTCCACCTTCACAAGTGCAACTCAATTAACTTGCAGTAATCCCAATACTGACTAACTACTAGAAGACAAAACCAACCCTAGGCAGTACTGAAATGTTTAAAATCATCCTATATACTTTACAACAAAATTGTTATTTGCAGATAAAATCTCTAATAGCCAGTTAAAAATAATAAATTAATGCTTGGCTTTTTTTTTTTATTGATATAAGATACAGAAGCTATTTAAGCTTTATTTTATCTATATATATCTCCAACCTGTAATTAAACTATTTGAGAGAAAATCAATCTTTACACATCTTTACACAGCCTGTAACTGGGGTTTTCCTGGTGTGATAGACCCCAGCCTCTATGGATCTTGTGCTCAGAACTTGTTCCTGTGGTGCCATGATTAGTGCCTCTGTGCTGTCTTTCAGTCCAGCTTTGTCCAGCCCCTCGTAGAAGTGCCTGATTTCGATGTCAGCCACTTCCTCTATCTGCCAGTTGTTCATACTGTGCAGGGGACTGTCCTTCCATGATAGTTCCTCCTCTTCCTCCTCTTTCTTTGGTTTCTGCTGCCTGAGGTATTCACTAAGCACATGGTTGGTTTTTGCCATCTTCTTGGTGTACTCGTGGATGTTCGTTGTCTTATCCTGGACTGTGGTACTGACACTCAACAGTCCCCTGCCTCCTTCCTTCCGCTTAGCATACAGCCTCAGGGTGCTGAACTCGGGGTCAGAACCATCCATGCATGGTCAGGAGTTTCCTTGTCTTGATGTCAGTGGCTTCTATCTCTTATTATCCCAGCAAGGTACCCGATGACCGTCAAGGCCTAGGTGTTGATAGCTTGGATCTTGTTCTTACCATTTAGTTGACTCTTCAGGACTTGACTGACCCTCTGCAGGTACTTGGTGGTTGCAGCTTTCCTAGCAGCCTCTCCACAGCTCCCATTTGCCTGTGGGATCCCCAGGTACTTGTACCTGTCCTCTATGTCTGCAATGTTGACTTCTTGTAGTTCGATCCCCTCAGTTCTGACTACCTTCCCTCTCTTTGTTGTCATCTGATTACACTTCTCCAGTCCAAATGAAATTCCTCTGTCATTGCTGTATATCTTGGTGGTGTGGATCAGTGAATTGATATCTCGTTCACTCTAGGCATACAGCTTGATGTGATCCATGCACAGGAGGTGGCTGACAACTGCTCCATTCTGTAGTCGGTATCTGTAACCAGTATTGTCAGTGATCTCACTGAGGGGGTTCAGATCTAAGCTGAACAGCAGTGGGGACAGATCATCCATCTCCTTGGTAGATCCCGCACCTGATGGTGACTTGTGCTGTTGGCTTGAAGTTAGTCTCTAATGTTGTTCGCCACATCCACATAGAGTTCCTGATGAAGGCTCTTAGGGTCCTGTTGATCTTGTACAGTTCTAGGCATTCCAGGATCTGAGTGTGGGGCTTGGTCAGCCAAGTCTTGCAGTCTCTATCAGTAGCTAGTGTTTTGTGCCTCTGGTATTGATGCCAATTCCTTTTTGTGCCCCGCTTATGTATTGAGCCATGTGCCTACTCATCTTTGCCGCTATGATGCCTGAACAGAAGCTTCCATGTGGTAGGAATGCAGGTTATGTCCAGTAGTTGGATGGGCCCGGTCCCTTCTACAAACAGCTACACATTTACATAGATGTACAGATGTGTCATTTAGGTTTTACGTACCTGTTTCAATTTCCTCAAATATCGCCGCGGAGTCACACACTATAACGTAAAATAGAGTCAGTACATTTCTTAAGAATTTGTTAAGGAACACTAACTTACTGATTTGTTGATATACAAATACAAAACAATAGTATAAAAGTATGTAAATGTACATCACTGTCACCTTTCTAATCAGAATCTTGATTTCTTGTAACAAATATTTTAAAGTCAATGTCATTTATTGCTTTTGGATCGTCTGAACCTGACTCAGATATTCTGCTCTTAAATTTATCATCGTACTCTTTTTATTCACATTCATCTGTCTGACAAAAACAGATTAATATTTCATCTTAACATGTAATGTCTCCACATCATACTACGTTTCTGGCTTCTGAGAGTCTTACAGCAGGTTAGAATATTACTACAATATTTAAACTGTATTTAAATCTACATGTTGATAAACACCACCTATATTTAATCATTCAAGTTCAGACACATTGGCTCATTTAAAGGGTCTTTTTCATTATTTTTACTCTTTTGTGCAGTAGAGAAGAAAATGGCTCTTTATGGAAGGAACTACATGATCACATATTTAATATATTACATTTCTAATTATTTAATAATTCAAAAAAGTTAGTTTCACAGGAAGGAATTGCAGCTTGATTATGACACTAATATGGAAATGTTGGGAAAATTAGACATTTTATTTGCTGTTTAGATCAGTACGTTTATGGCTTCTGAGGTCATTATCATGACCTGCAACTTATCATAAATGGTAGTATAAATACAGCCAAATACAACAACTGGGAAAATAAATACTGCAGCAACTGTGCAGTGAATGTTTGACATTTAACATTTCAAATACAAATATGTTGGTTTCTTTGTTTTTATTTTAGAAATGCACATGTGTGTAGATGTGTGTTGTCACTCAGCTTCTACTTACTAATCGTGGATGGAGCAGCCCTGACCGCTATGATAAAAAAAAAGTCAGGTTGAGGGTGAACATATAAGAGAGAAATAAAACCTGGCATTACCACACCGTTGATCTTTAAAATGTATAAATCAACCTTAAACAGGTTGAGGTTATCAGGTGAAGTCTTCACTTTGGGACACAGCACATTACAAAGGCTGTCACAGCAAATACTGCAGCTATTTGCATACAGTATTCAAATGAATTCATCCTCTATATGGTTGCCATTTGCCTGTGGGATTTCCAGGCATTTGCAATGTTGCATTCTCATAGTTTGATCCAATCAGTCTTCTTTACCATCTGACTACACCTCTCAAATCCAAATGACATTTCAATATCATTACTGTATATCCTGGTGATTGGTGAATCAATGTCACGTTCACTCTTGGCATACAGCTTGATGTCATCCATGTACAGGAGGTGGTGTGACGATTGCTCTGTTCCATAGTCGGTATCCAGCCAGTCTTGTCAATGATCTCACTGAGGGTGTTCAGGCGTATGCAGAAAAGCAGTAGGAACAGTGCATCTCTTTGGTAGATCCCGCACTTGTTGGTGACTTGTGCTTTGGGCTTGAAGTTGGCCTCTACTGTTGTACACCACATCCCTATTGAGTTTCTGATGAAGGCTCTAAGGGGCCTGTTGAGCTTGTATAGATCTAGGCATTACAGGATCCAGCTGTGGGGCATCGAGTCATAGGCCTTCTTATAATCAATCCAGGCAGTGCACATGTTGATAAGCCTAGTGTTGCAGTCTCGGGTGACTGCTCTGTCAACCAGTAGCTGGTGTTTCGCTCCTCTGGTATTCCTGTCTATTCCTTTTTGTGCCCCACTCATGTATTGATCCATGTTCCTATTCATCTTTGCCACTATGATGCCTGACAGGAGCTTCCATGTGGTACTGAGGCAGGTTAACGGCCAGTAGTTGGATGGGACGGGTTTCTCCTGGGGGTCCTTGGGAATCAGGCCTTTGTTTAGCCATTACGAGTGTCATTGACTAGCAGCTGGTTCATTTGTGCAGCCAGACGCACATGGAGTGCAGTCAGCTTCTTCAGCCAGCCAATTTTACACACACGTGTGTGTGTGTGTGTGTGTGTGTGTGTGTGTAGAAGTACTTGTACTGTGTTTGCAATGGTAAAAAACCTTGAACTCCCCGAGCGAAACGGGGGAACCATAGTGTGCAGTAGGGCTGCCACGATTAGTCGACTAGTCACGATTGCTGTACTACTTAGGCATCCCTGTCTTCATCACATCTTTCTGCAGCTCTGATAGTTGGATTAGTTCCCTCCATAATGCCTTGATCTTCGCCTCTAGACTTCTGGTACATGTACTGCTCCTGGTGGCTATTCATCTTGTAGACAACCATCTCACCGATAACTGCTGCCGTGGTGTAGATCATTTAGTTGATTTCAGTGATGGTCACAATAGGCATTGTCGGCACTGCTGCATTTGTATCTTCTAATAGACCCTCAGAGTGTACTTCATGTAATCTTGTGGGGCGATCGTGGCTCAAGAGTTGGGAGTTCGCCTTGTAATCGGAAGGTTGCCGGTTCGAGCCCCGGCTCGGACAGTCTCGGTCGTTGTGTCCTTGGGCAAGACACTTCACCCGTTGCCTACTGGTGGTGGTCAGAGGGCCCGGTGGCGCCAGTGTTCGGCAGCCTCGCCTCTGTCAGTGCGCCCCAGGGTGGCTGTGGCTGCAATGTAGCTCGCCATCACCAGTGTGTGAATGTGTGTGTGAATGGGTGGATGACAGGTTGTGTAAAGCGCTTTGGGGTCCTTAGGGACTAGAAAAGCGCTATACAAATACAGGCCATTTACCATTTCTACCTACCGAGCTGTCCAGGCCTCAGGCATGGACAGCTTGCTATACTTCTTAGCCACCTTTTTCATTGCACCTTTCTGCATCTCTGATTGTTGACACCCGAACCACCAACAGGGGCGAGAGGGGGATTTTACACACACACGTATGCGTCTAACACTTTATGAGTACTGTGTGTGTGTAGAAGTACTTGCACTCTGTTTGCAATGGTAAAAAACCTTGTACTCACCAAACGAAGTACAGGAACGATAGACATCAGGCACTGATAAGATAGGATAAGATAAGATAAGAATGCCCCAAGAACAATATGAAGTAGATAGGATTGCTAATTATTCATGTTACTTGGAATATCTCGGTGCAGAAGAGGTCCTTGAATCTCCTTGTTGTTGTCTTTATTGACAGCAATGAAAGCAGTGAAAGAACTGCTCACTCCTGATTGGACACTCAGATGCACCACCTTCTTCTTTACTTCTTCTTTTTCCTGATTGTTTTCTGCTTCCATCTCTAGCAAGCAAATAAGAGTCCGAGCAGCTAACCTGTGGACTATTAAGCTACAGACAAGAGAAAATATTGGTATGGTGACATGGTCACAATTACCATGTAATTATCATGTTACATGCAAAGTGAACTATTGTAAAGTTATTATCTAATAAATCCAGTGGATTAACAGCTCATTTACCCAGAGTCTGCTGCAGGTCTGAGACTGAAGTGCAGCTGGTTCTCAGAGGGATGACCTGCCAGGCTGTACTTCACCGTCACACAGCCCTCTGCTGCCTCTGAGCTCTGACACAGAATTACAGTGTCAAACCAATTTCATCTTTTCAAAACATGACAAGCATAAACACAGAGATCTACACTGTGAGAAGATGCTGCTCCTACCTGTCCAGTGAGCTGGGCATAAATTAGTGACCTTTGACCCTGGAAAAGTGATGTGATTGGTGGAGAGAGTACAGTGATAGTGGATCCCTTTGGTAAATCCCATGTAACAGAAACATCTTCCACAGCTGGTTGCAGAGAAAAATGCAGTGACTGCATCACCTGATGAGTACAAAAACTGAAATCATATCTTCTGTCCAATTTTTTTTTTTTTTTAAACACAAATCATTTTTTGCTGTAACTCTTATGAGTCATTGTCTTACTTTTGGTTGCATCCTGTCAGTCCCTGTGATGAACTGAGCGTGACCTCCTCCTTCCTTGGCCATCCCATTAATGAGAGCAGAGCTGGCCCCTTCCCCAATCCCAAAAGAGAAACACCTGCAATACAACAGTTTTCTCTGAGTACACAGAGGACATGTTGGACATTCTGGGAATTGTGTAGATGTAGTTGTTTTTTTCTGGTTTGCGAGAATACAGCAGTTGTTTTAAAAACAGACACACTTGGCATATAGCACATATAATCACATTTTTTTGTTTTACCTGTGGGAACCTGAATTCTTCTTCACCAGATCGATCACTTCTTTGGTGTTCCCCACCTCTCCATCAGTAAAGACAAACAGCTAGAGAGGAGAGTTTACACACAGTTTTTCAACTGCACAAGCTGAAACACAACTCTCTGATATGTAATCAAGTATGCAGTCAGTAAACTGTTTTAACAAGTAAAAACAAAGAGAAGAAGCTTTAAGCAAGAGTGAGAGGAACAATAGGAGCCACTCAACAGATCAACTCATGTATAATTAGCAGATTATATGAGACTGATACAGGGCTTGATTCATGGTTAACTTACATGTTGGAGTAATGAATGAGAAAAAAGAAAGACTAAAGAATGACATTATTAAAGTGTGTGTGTGTGTGTGTGTGTGTGTGTGTGTGTGTGTGTGTGTGTGTTACCTGTCTAGGCTGAGTGGGAATGCAGGGCTGGCTGTAAATATGTTTGAGGGGCTCCAGGATTTCTGTTTCTCCAAGATCAGCCTTCATCTGCTCAACTTTCTTCAGAGCCTCCTCCATGGTCTTCTCACCATACTCTACACTCTTACTGCCATGACAAACACACAAGTGAGATCAAACATAACCTGGAGTTTTGCAGAATCATCCAAAGGCAACATGTTGACTAACAGCAGGGAAGATATCTTATCACACATTTACAGTAATATCACTGAGATCATATGAATACAACTGACGGGAAGATGTGTTCATATCTGGACCCAAAACTGTAAATGTTGAAATAGCAGCCCATTGGTAAGCTCTTCAACAGGAGCAGCAGAGTGTCCTTCAGGGAAGAGGGAGAAGATAATGAGGCCACTGTGTGAGAGGAACAATTTAAGGAAATATTTTGTAACACTAACACCACATCATAAATACCTTGGCACTGCTGATCCGGGTTTCCTGCTGCTCAGTGTTATTCGTAGCACAGTCCATACTTCCAGATCGATCCATTAAGAACACAAACTCTCCACATGAAGCCGACTGGACCAGCGCAGACATGCTGCAGGACCGGATGCGCTGTCTACACCGGCTCTCTCTTACCCTTTACCCGCCCCTGTTGCTTGTCTTGTGTTTCTATGGTGTATTGATAGTCATGTGCTTTTTGTGCTGAGGTGTTTTTTCTGTTATCAAACTGTTCTCCCACTAGGAGCTCAGTCTGAGTGGAGTTTTTTTTCTCCTCCTCTTACCTCATGTTATGTATTTTCGTTGTTTTTTTCCTATCAGCCTACCTTTCTGACATGTCTCCCCAATGTGATGTTTGTGTAAAGTTGGTCAGAAGGTTCCTTTGTAAGTGCGCATGCGCCATTAGCGTGCTGCCTGCTGTAACCCTAATTTCCTTCGGGATTAATAAAGTATTCTGATTGTGATTCTGATCACATGTGACATGACCTACTAGTTGTTTCCTTCTTGCCTGTCAGCTTAACATCACAGGTTGGGTGCTCGAGACTCTATTCGCTCCTGGAGATGGAAGGAGAGAAGCATCAGGAACACAAGATGGAGAGTAAAGAAGAAGGTGGTGCACTCAGTGTCAATCAGGAGTGAGCAGTTCTTCACTGCTTCATTGCTGTCAAAAAGACAACACAAGGATTCAGGGACCTCTTTGCGCAGAATATTCCAACAGCCCGTGAGTTGTTTTTTTTTTTTTTAAACTAAAATACTCAAACAAAGTTTGAAGATGAAGAAAGCTGAACTTGAATGAAAAGAGTACAATGATAAATAGAAGAGCAGAC